>NC_090784.1:18490000-18757500 GCF_040054535.1 Antennarius striatus
ACGGCTGAACAAAAAGATAGAGAGGGTCTTATAGTATTTAGAAAATGGATTTCAGGAAATTCCTGATGCTCTGTCCCAGTGGGCATTCCTGGCTTAAACTACACACACGGAAATCTTTTGAGTGCAGTCGGAAATTATATATAAAGAACATTTTGTTGAACTGAATGTCTGATCCGTACAGCACACATGAGTCACTAACTCAACACAGAAGGTGATCGTTTTACTCCTCACATGATGTTCAAACTGTCTTAATGATCTAATGGATGTCTGCCTGGACTTTCTGTGCATCTACAGTCACTATTGTTTGCGCTTTGTGCGCTACTTTGCGTTTGATGCTGCCTTGATTTCCATTTGATGTAACAGGAGGAGAAACTTCAACCAGTGGGTCTAATGAATCACCTCCAGTGTCTTTATAACAGAGGCCTAAGAGTCTCTGAGGAGCTGTTCCCAAGACAAATGCCTGTTTGGTTTATTTGCATCATAAAGTGACTGTACAGCAATCGTCGAATTCCTCGTCAAAAGAAAACTCGTAATGAACAAACAGCAAAATGGCCACGGTTTGTCTGTTCTGTACTTCACAAGACGCCGACGAAAAATGCTTTTCTCTTTTTCTCACATAACACACGGCTAGCAGCGCTGCTGAGTACCAATTACAGTAATTACAGAATCAGCTTCAGTTCTGTAAAGCTAACTGTTCATAAGCCAGTTGAGCGCTCCAGCAGTCACAACTCCCTGAGCCGATGGGGGTGGGGGGTCTGCAGGGCTTGATATCCAAGCCCTTTAGTTGGGTTAAAACCTAATATTATCTCTGATTCCAATTCATTATTTGGCATTTGATTAGAATAAAGGTTGTTTTTGTGTTGTTTGTGTCTATTATGTGCAGGTAAACTGGTGGGGTGGGGGCGATCTTGATTAAAGGGGCCGAGGGCGGATGTTTAGGTGCCACATGTTGAGTCGGTAAATTACAGGTTATGGCGGGTGCTGCCTGTCTTCCTGTCTGGGCTTGTATTGATACGCCACCTGAGTGGAAATAAAAAAAAACACCTGGTACCCTGTGGCAATCACACACACACACACACACACACACACACACACACACACACACACACACACACACACACGCACACGCACAGGCTGCAGCTGGTTGTGGAGGTCAACCGGGTACAACAGTGGCGACTGTGATATATTTCTCTGTATGTTTATTGGCAACAAATCACCAGCAATGGGTGCCTTTTCAAGATGGAAGAGAGGAGATAAGGCGAAGGAGATTCTGTTATTTGTTACACAAGAACTGTGTAATCTTTTATTGGTCTGTTATCAGTCTGAGTCTGCTCTGGTTTTTTTTTTTTTTATTGCCTTTTATTGCCATTCTTTTCTCAGACTGAAGTTATATTCATCTTAACTGAGAATTTTAGATTGAAATCGGTTACCTCTTTCACGTCTGATATGTAAAGCAGGACGCTGACGTGAACGGAGCTTGAAATGCTTCATTTGGATTCTTGAGCGGAACTTTTTTTTTTTTTTTTTAACATGAGCAAGACAGATGACAGCACCGGAGGAGGGCGGAAACAAGCTGGAAAAGTGGTCTGATGTCCTCGGTGGCTTGACGTTGATGTAATGCAGCTGAGTCAAACACGAGGCTATTAGCAATTTGCCTGGGTATGCATCAGTCTCCTCTGCTGCCATAAACTCAACTACATTCGGATTTGTGCATCCTAATCAATTCGATAAAATGCAGAAGCCAGAAATATCACAAAGTTCAGTGACTCGGCAAATGACGTCTGCGAGCCAAGCGGCGGATGTGAGGATTTCTCTAAAGAGCTGTATTAAGAGTGAAGGGCAGAGGGGTAACATCACAGTCGCCAATAAATCACAGCTTTACTGGTGTGTGTGTTGTGTCATCTCACAGCAGTTTAGGCGCTCAAGACAAACAGTCTTGAAGTGGGGAACAACATCAGCCCCTCTCACACTCTTTTGTCCAGGGGGAGATTCCCCCTCGGTGCTTCTGTCGTCCAGGAGATGGGGTGAGAAGTCAACCCCATTCAACCAGGAGAGTTTAGTGTTCAATGAGCGTGTTTGTTCTATTCCAACACGAGCCAGTCAGTCTGGAGAAGAAAATGACGACAGGGACGGATGGGTGGAAGTAGGTGAAGAAAAACAACAAAAAAGAAGAATAGAGAGATGAGACAGAGAGTGCACAAGCAAAATATTAATTTTTCACGCTGACATTGCAGTCTTGTGCCCCGTTCTGCACAAAAAGAGAAAATTGGAAAAATAAAACAAAGCCGAGACGTCTTGTAAAGATATTATAAATAGAGCGGCGAATACATGCGTCTGGTTTTAGTGCTGTGTAAGAGCTTCTGCAAAAGCAGCTTTGATATATCGTCCCACTGATAAACCAAAGGATTCTCTGAGTGTCCTTACCCATTAGTTAGGGGAGTAAAATTGAAATCATCCCTCACGTGGAATATCTGGGTCATTTATAAAGCTAATATCTCTTACCTGGCATAATCTTGTGCCATTTAATGTGACCCCATTAACTGTGAGTTAAAATGACAATAGCCTGTGTCATGTTCCTATTACAGCCCACTTTCAGGTCTTAGGAGGGTGGAGGTAACAAAGCAAAACTAAAAAAAAAGGTAGTGAATGACATCCAACATCTGATATAAATATCAAGTGGAATTTCATTACTGTCGAATCAAAGGGCACAAAAGAGAGAGGGTACCCCAATTACCCCACCATGTCTCCAATGGCTGTCTTTCATTTTCAGAGGGAACTCAATTTGGAGAAAGAGAGGTAGAAGTGTGTGTGTGTGTGTGTGTGTGTGTGTGTGTGTGTGTGTGTGTGTGTGTGTGTGTGTGTGTGTGTGTGTGTGTGTGTGTGTGTGCGTGTGTGTCCTGATCAACTGAACGAGAACCCAATCAGGAGATGTCACATGAGGGGCAGAGATGAGAAAATTGTTAATATTTAATGTTTCTGGGCCCCTGAATCTGGGCCTCCTTTCCATCCTTTCCCTCTTCCTTCCACCCTTTTTGCCTAAGGCACTCCAATTAACACACCCTGTCCTTTCCTTCCCCCCTCTCAGTCTTTTTTTCCCACCGCTCCCTCCTTCCTTGAAACACAGCCCCTGGCAAAAAAAAAAAAAAAAAGAAATCCAAAGATGGGAGGCAGGAATGAAGGGGTATACAGAAATAAAAAAAAGAGTAAGAGACTTAGGCTGGGATGGTGTTAAGCAGCATGATGCAAAGTTAGGATGTGCTTGAGAAGGTTTGGGTCTCGAAGGACATAGAAGAGGAGGAGGGCATCGCTGGGAAGGCAGGCATGATCATCAAACCGGGAAGAGATGAAAATATGAGGGTCTCTTACAGCAGATGCAGAAGTTAAACTGGAGCAAAACAGTGAAAGAGAAAAATGAACTGAGGGAAGAAGAAGGTCCTTTGAGAATCTTTTCAATTCCCTTCAGTCCTGGCCAATTTATCAAGGTAAATGACTCACTTTAATGGGCCTGAATGATATGCAATGTTTGGCAGAGGCAATCTGCCGGCACATGTTGCCTCTAATGTCACTGGTGTCCATAATGGGTTTTGTAATGAGGTGCATTCAGTGCTGCGGAATTAGAAGGTCTTCTATGAGACCCCTAAAGGTGGGCAGAAAGATGATGGATGGATGGAAGGATGGATGGTTGGGTGGACAGACGGACGACTTGACAGAAATGGTGGATAATTGGTATGTTAATTATACTAATGATAATTTAAGTATTGCTACAATAGATGGTATCTACTTCTGGCGCCCCCTAAGGCCAAAAGTGATAATTACACCATGGCCTCTGGTAAAATTTGTTTCGGAAGAGTGGAATAAAAGACACAAGATAACAGACCTGTTTGCAGGATGCATGAGGATAATGTCAATACTCAGTAGCAGTGGTGTTGCAATGGTTGGACAACAACAAAAAAATCACTGATGTCCATCATTTTTCACTTTGCAAATAGATTTTGAAAATAGCACATCTTCAAGAAAGGATGATCTCGTGATTCACTTTGTTGTGCTTCTGTCTATCTGTCTTCTGTCAAGCTCTTGTGCCTCCAGGTTGTTTAGTGACAACAAAGCAGAGCAGAACGAAGCCGGAGCTGTTCTGTCACTGAATATCAATTCCAGAGGTCATTTACTTTAGAACAAGGTGAAAGACTCAATGGATTCATCTTAAGAAGAAAAACATAAGACATTCTCCTAACTTGATTTTATTCAAATTGCTGTAGCGAGACTTTAGGCGGGTTTTACCGGATGGTCCTCGCTCCTCACATGTTGCCGCCATTTATTAACATAGTGGTTTCCTTATTTTCAAAATGAAAACCTATCGACACCTCTGTCTTTTGTAGTCGGGAGGTGAATGTCAGAGAGAGGAGAGAGGCGAGGCGAATGGCTGACTCAGAGTATAAATAAGGGGAGAGACATTAGGACTGCAGCTAATCTCGCTAAAAGGGTTTGGACAAAGTGCTGCCGCCTCGGCCCGCTCTCTTCCTTCCTCTCTCCCTCTACCCCCCGAAATCAATTCATTCTGCAAGTCATTTCCTTGCATACTGTATAGATAAATACTCAGTGTGGGGAAGCTCTTATGCCTATTTACTGGTATAAACAGCCCACTGGAGTGTGTCCATTACAGTGTTTGAATATTTGTGTCTCTAAGAATACAAAAGCTCTCGGTGTATTTGAGTAAGACAGAAGAAACAGACTGAGACACTTTGGTTCCATAAGGGAAGTGAGATTTGAGATAACATGTAAGGTGAAGAAAAGGTGAGGGCGGTCAAGTGTACAGTATCTCTGTGGGCCTGACATTTATGCTGTAGATTAGAGCCGTACACACACACACGGTTACACAACGTAGAGAGGCCGTACTGCGAGCCGATGTGTATTTTAATACCGATGAGTAGAAGGCCAAATGCCTAAAGTTCTATTTACAGAAGCCTATTTACAGTATGATCCCTGCAACGTTCAGCGACTGAGTGAGACGCAATGCAAGCACACCTGCCCGCCGTTCATATCTCATCAGCTCGATTCCTCAAACACAAAACCCGACCTTCACAGCCCCACCCCACCCCTGCACACACACACACACACACACACACACACCTCCCTGCAGCAGGCATCTCACACCGAATTGTAGAACCCAGGTGTTTTGTTGGCCCAACAGAAGCGCTTGTTCCTGGGTGGATGGGGTTATACACACGATGCACAAGCTGAGGTAAACAAAAAGCAGGTAGCAGAGGGCTTCTGGGTAAACAACACCAAGACGCTACCGCAGGCTGCTTCCTGAGCTCGCCAATTTTCAACCCACTAACATTCAACAAACTAGTCCAGATGTTGGGGTATAACCACGGGATTGTGTTTTTAAATTAAAATTAAAAAAAAAAAGGCTGACAAAACAGCTGTTGGCGTTTGGATGGCGCTTTTTCTTCCCCAACCTTTGCTTTCATGAGATGCATTCATTTAAACGACGACACTGCTCTGACATATACATGCTTTTTTACTTTTTTTTTAATTTTTTGCTTAACCCAGATCACTTTGTCTGCATTATCCTTTCTCCTGTTCCATCTTTTCTCTCATTCTCTGCTCGGCCATCGAATTTAGATGCAGCCCTCCCTTTACCTCTAACAAGCCTTTCATTTTGGCAGAGGAGGGAGAACAAGCCGGAGAGAGGAACACCATTTTCACTACTTCAGCTGGCAGCAGCTCCCTCTTCAAGCCCTCCTCTAATACCCACATGAGACTATACAAGAAAGCTGGAATGGGGGGGTGAACAAATAGATATCCACATCCCCCATTAGCCTCCATTATCCACAGGCATCATTTCATAACTCGCTGCTAACAAGTCTGTACGTGAGCTCCTGTCTTGTTTAAGGCGCGATCGTGTGCCACGGCTAAGCTAGGGTACACAAATCGGGTGTAGACAGATCCTGAAACCAGAGAGAATTGCCCCTCTTTGTGCCCAAGCTGAAATACGAGAGGGTTTATGAAGAAAGGGTGTCTTATAAGGGGACGAGGGCCCTCCTTAGGGGGCCATTCAGCCGGGCGTGACAAGCCGGTACCATAGTAATGAGATAACAGGCCCCTGAAGTACGCTCTGATTTTTTTTACCCCCTTCTTTCTCTCCATCTCTTATCCCTTTTCTGTTTTCTTATCCATCCGCTGCTCTATTTTTTAATAAACAGACCATCATGCTCAGCGGGCCGTTAAAGCCTGTGTGTGAGGGGCAGATAGAGGGATCGAGAGGACAGGGTAAACACTCTGGTGGGGAGATAGGGCGAAAGAGACATGCATGTGGAAATAAAAGCCTGAAAAGAAGCACGTCTCTCTGTGTGTTTCTGAAAATGTATTCATGTTAACAGAAGCCGTGGATTTAAAAAAGAGGTCACGAAAAAAAAATAGAAGGACAGGAAGTAATCAACAGATACAGAGTCATGGTGAAGGCGGTGAGGGTCACCACCTCCAGACCGACTGTATTAAGGCTACCTCGACTCCTCCACCATCGTAAAATACCCCTGCACCTGCCCTCAGCCCTCCCACTCGTCTTTCCCTCCCACTCTTCCTTCACTCCCTGCTCGCCCCTCAGGCCTTAGACAAACAGTCTTTTACGGTGTTGACAGTGGAGACACTCAGTGTGAGGCTGAAAAGATACAGGAAACACCAACGTGAAGGTGAACCCATTCATCGCCAGCCGGGACCAGATGACTCCAACAACAAAAGCCTCATTTAGGTGTTTTTTCTTCTCGCTCTCCTTTCTTGACCGAAGCTAATTCATCACGACCTCTGACCTCCGTGTGAAGGCCCTAACAACCAGAGCTAGGCTTATCGCTCTCGCGTCTTCACGCTACGCCGGTGATGTGTTTAAAAGAAAACAAAACATCAGCGCCACAATCGCCCTCTTCAATCGGCGTTACCGTTCCGTGGGCGGATAGATTTGTGGAGGCAACGGCGAACAGCGTGAGGCGTCGCCTATCGACACCCCGTGTCACAGAGCAGAGTATAATCTGCAGATTTAGAACGGTCTGTCTGGCACTAAATCTGAGTCTGCTGCTCACCATACCTCACACACAGTTTAACACACACACACACACACACACACACACACACACACACACACACACACACACACACACACACACACACACACACACACACACACACACACACACACACACACACACACACACACACTCTACCTTTTGATTGCCCTCCTCCCACCCAAGTTCTTTCTCCCCTAGCCGACTACTCACCCCCAATTTCTGTCTTTTTGCCTATTATGTAGGATTAACTTCTAATGCTTGGATGAACTTCAATGTGTGTGTGTGTCAGAGTGTGTGTGTCTGCGTGTGTGTATCCTTGGTTATGTCGGTCACACGTCAGTTCACACAGTCGCTGGCTGGCAGTCAGATATGGTCACAAGCCCACTGGCACAGACGCACGGAGCCTTCTGGACTACAGACACACAAACATACATTAAAATACATGATCCAGACCTTCATGCTGAAACAGAGTGAAAGGTGCAGCATCTAAACCAAAGCCCACAATAATCCCCCCCCCCCAATCCCTCAGAGATATAATAATTCTAGTTAATTACTGTTCGCCTGCATCTCTTTTTCTTTTGTCTTGATTTTCTAAATCCACTAAACTCCTTCTCCCACCCCCACCCCCTCCCCAGCAGGCATCCACTGGAATATATTTTCGACTACTGCAGCCCTGGTTTTGCATTCACCCCCCAATGCTCCTCCTGAGCTTTGGCAGATTCTTCAACTCTGTCTTGACAGAGTAAAATCAGAGGTAAATATGGGTATGAGCCCCTCTCTATGCCTCACAATTTTTTTTTTCTCTCGATCTGGCACACACAGACACACAGACACACAGACACACAGACACACACACACACAGACACACACACACACACACACACACACACACACACACACACACACACACACACACACACACACACACATACACACACACACACACACACACACACACACACACACACACACACAGAGCAGCTAACAAATCCTGGCAGCAGCTGACACCGAGTCTGGCATGAAGGTTGTGTCTTTCTGGTTGTAGTTTGGAACCACAGTGAGTTTAATTAGACTGGAGAGCAACCACATGGCTGGCTGAGAGGTGGGTTACTGGAGAAACCCATGAACAAGCAGAAGCTTCACGGAATAACACACACAGACACACACACACACACACACGCGCGCGTGGATGCACGCACACCAATGGGCAAATGCAACTGTAAAATATTTACAGCTATAGATACAGTAGCTATTCACATATTTGTATGCAGATGACTTCCTCTGTCTGATTCCACTCATGTTCTCACGCAGAATAATAATAATAAAAAAAGAACCTTTTGGCGTGCACTTAAAAAAATCCTGCATTTCCCATGTCACCCTTCTTTTTTTTCTTCTTTTTTTTGTTCTCTGTGGTATTTTGGTGCACATGAGATGCATATTTTACTCAGCTCAAAAAAGAAAATGAGCATTGCATTCCCACAAAGTTGTTTCTATTTTCTGCACCAACACTTGAAGACAGGCCAGAGAGATAAGCTGGAGACGATGAGATAGCGAGAGGGGGGTATCTGTTGCCCATACATGGGTAGGGCAAAGAGACGAAAGAAGTCTGAATGCACCGCCCGCGCACACAGCATATTTTAAATATCATTCAGCATATGGTCAAATCGAGCACACACGCTACCAGCGGCATTCGGATGACATACTTTGCACACATACTTTAACGTAAACCCAGATATGCACACACGCAGATGCGGACTGGACGTAGCCAACTCCAGCCCGTGTCGACCTCCCGGCATTCCTTGCTAATCTTCACTACAATGGCACACCTGTCTTCTCCCCGTTCTCCATTACCTCCACAGAAATCCTCCGGTGGCCCGGGAGGCAGCAGGCTGCACACTAAACATATTCATGAAGAAACGGCTGATCCATCCTCTCTTTTAATTCCCTCTTTTCCCTCTTACGCATTTATCCATCCATCGTCAACCCTCCCTCAGTCGATCTGTTTCCATAGGGAACGGAGTGATTATTAAAAAAAAGTATAGCAGTGGTATGTCTATGTTTTAATGGGGTGTGTGTTACCGCAGTAACAGACACAGAGGTTGTTGTCATACTTGACAGGCATTATTGTTTAAACCTGGAAAAAGAGGGGCTTCTTTTTCCGGGGCAGGTCAGAGATGGGAGCAACACAGGCCAGGGGGTGAATAACTAAAGCTGTGGGCAGGCGGAGGAGATAGGTTGTTCACATTATTATTGATTGCCTGACATTATGTGGACGGTGGGGGAGTTCGCAGAGACATACGAATAAATTGTGGCTCGACTTCAAAGTGGGACAGCTGACATTGAGCCTGCGGGGGACAGACCTGCTAAAGGCTGAATTAGAGGTGTACATAGAGACGGACTCAGAAATAAACAACCAGCGATGTCATCATCCACAAGTTACAAGACTCAGACAAAGGATAGTTTCAGATTCTTTATGAAGCTATACTCATAAATCAAACATTTCTCTGACTGACTCATTCACACATCACGACTCACTAGGGATTTTTCAGGAGGTACATTATTCCACTTCCAAAAAATTCCAATCTGCTACCGACTACATTTTTCATATTCATTAATGCTTCATTAAGTAATTATTCATAGACTGAATAGACATGTAATTGGAAAAGAAATGGGAGACAACAGAAGTAATTAAGGAAATGAAGCTCAGATTTAAATATTCAGCATTCATTCTCATTTGGTCTGATTGCAGGGACACTTGTGACACTGTCGAATCTGCAGAGCTAAAAAAAAGAGAGAGAGAGAGAGAGAGAGAGAGAGAGAGAGAGAGAGAGAGAGAGAGAGCATGACTGACAGGAGAACAAGGTTGTCTGACAAGATAACCTCACGACTGTCCGATATCACATACGGGTCGTCCTGTGAGGCCACGCCTGGCTCAAGCCGTTCATCTGTGGGCATCAGGTCTGTCACGGAGGTCGTCATCCGTCACTGTCTGCTAAGTGATTGACCGCCCTGTCTACAATACTATCAGCAAAGCTAACCGGAGTCGGGTGATAATATCTGGAATGTGTGTAACCTGAGAAAGACAAAACAAAATGCACCTCGACCTGCACGGACACGCAATTCCCGGAGATGGAAGACGGAGACGCCGTGGGGCAAGGAAGATGTGAAGGGGGTCTAATAGCTGAGCGGTTTGCTGGAAGAGACAGTAAATTAAAAAACAAACTGAAGAAAACAGTGGGACGCCGTCACGGATGGAGAAAAAGACAAAGAAGGGTGGTGAAAGGTTAGGAGAAAGAGGGAAGAAGGAGAGATGGGTATGGTTAAACACGGTTGTCCACAACCTATTCATGGTGGGCCTGGTGCGCCTACAAAAGCAAGGAAGACATAATAGGGGCTGCTTCTTCTGATGATGATGGAGGTAGCACCGGCAGTCTATGTAAATACAAAACTGAAAGGCAGGAAGCAGTGCAATGCTTTGACGATGGATAACGTGTTCACCCAAAAATGGACAACTCGAAAAGCTGCTAGTTAATCAAAGAAGACCAAAATGAAGAGAAAATCTATCGGGATTTAAATTCAAGAGCCAGTCAGACATGTGTCAGGGAAGGGAAATGACTAAATTAGTACAGTAAATGTGTGTGGAAACAACAAAGAATAAAAAAGCAAAGCTAAAGGAAATGTGTTCATGAAATGAATGCTAATCCATGTTCAATGCTTTGCCATCGTCGTATTTTACATTGACAAAACTTCTGACGTTCAACTGGCACAGCGTTGGATAGGGATATAACTGCTTTTGGGCATAAATGGAGATTCAATGAGTCATACTTTTACTGCTAGATGTGGGCTGTGACATTACTGTCATGTTTTGAGGGACATTTATTACATTTAGAACGGGCACTGTATTATCATATAAAATCTGCAGGGCCTGAATTGTTCCTGCTTATAAGGAAACGACACAGGACAAAAATAGACCCAGTTCTTCCTCTCCTTTAAAGTGTAAGTATACAAGGTCATTTAGACGGACGCGATGTTGTTTTGTTTCCCGATGAATCAGACGGATGGGTTTGTGACCCTGTGGAATATGATTCTTTAAGGTCTATGTTTCCCACTGACATTTCATCAATATCCTGACCCCTCCACTGCGTTATTGATACCGACCTCTTTTACTGGCCACTGAAAATCAAGACCATCCCTGAATAACAAGGTTGACCAGTGAAGAAGAACCAATGAGGACTCTTATTCAGAAAAGATCATAATGGGTCTAAAAAGTTGGCTGTGTCAGTGACAAAATTAATTTTTTGGTAAAGCTTTCAAGCAAAAGGTTACTAACTATTTTGATGTGGGAATTTAGGGCTTTAATTGAATCTCGCTTTAGATTTTACGATGACGCAACAAAGAGAGCAGATTTGTGATTCCATAAAAAAGTAGGAGATGAGAAGAAGACTGAGTCAGATGGGCAGAGATTACCAGATGACAGACACAGATAGGAAGAGAGGAGGAAGAAAGAAAATGTAGCGAAACTGGCATGAAGATACTTTGCTACATACCAACATCAAAGTGAAATGAAAAATGAGAAAGGAGTGAGTCACAGCGTTCTTGTGTGATTTTAATAACAATGCACTGCATACCACAGAAGCAGACAGCATGGGGAGGGATGTGTTCGCCTCCAAGTTAAAAGAGATGACAATGGAGAACCACCTCCTACCTGGCCAGTAAATGAACATTCACTCCCAAGATCTTTAAAACGTTTCTTTGTTTCTCATCACGTTTTGTGCATCTTTATGCAGGTCAGACACCAAATATAAGTTTAAAATTAACCAAGTCCCGACTTCCATTTGAAAGAATAAGTTTGAGCCACGTAAATGCATTTGGCTGTTGGCGTTTACTAGAGCAGATGGTGCAGGTAGGCAATGCAAATGCTAATTACTTGCGATAACAGAGGAAGTAAAACATCATATGGTGGCAAGCCAAGCAAGAAGACGAAGAGTATGTGTGTATGTGCGTGTGTGAGTGTTGGTGCGTGTGTGTGTGTGTGTGTGTGTGTGTTTATGTCTGCATGTGTGCAAAGACTAGACTTCTGGAAGTTCATTGGGGCGTTAAAACTTAACTATCAACACCTCTCCTACTCTGGCACCATCCGCCTCCTCCATTTCCAAGCATCTGGTAATCAAGTAGAGACCTTTGAGCAAGAGAAAGAAGAGTAGGAAGGAGGAAAGCATGGATAGCTGGAGGACAGTGAGGAAAGAAGGGTGGGGTCAGACAGAAGGTAGTGGGCTCGAGGCCATCCTAAGAAAGAAAAAACCAGGCTCCAAAAATTCTTCGCATTTTTAGCTATTTGATGAATTGATGAACTCAAAGGTGGTGATGACAGTGGATGGACATCCCAACAGCATCATTCATGAATTATTCATGACACTGCATTTGAATCGCAAGAATGTTTATAAGAGATCATTTTTTATGAGGAAGACATTTTATTTAAATTTTTATTCTCATGATGTGAGTAATTTAATGTGACTTTTACCGTCTGTCATGAAAGGCCTTAGCTTTTCTAAAGCCACAGTCGGGATGATATACTACGGTTTGGGTTGGGGCCCCAGGGTGAATTCTGACATTTTCGGTTGGGAGGGTAAGGATGTTTGAGAGTGGTTTACAGAGGCGAGGGAAAGCATGTCCACACAGGTATAGTATATGGTGAGGACGGGGAAGGAAGGGAAGGAATCGAGGGACTGTCAAATCTCAGAAGAGGTGAGAAAAACTAAGAAACTAGTGAGCTACGGAATGCGGAAACCGAATGAGGGACATAAGACGTTGAAGCTGTCCATCATCAGTTCCAGAATTTTCCATGATGTCAAGTCTCCATCTCTGAGCAAAAAGATAGCCAGAGGGGGGGCAGAGAACTCAACCACAGTATCTCTATAATGAGCTGTGAACTACAGGCTGAGGTGGTAGGAGAGGTATGGGGACACATGGAGGTAACACTCTAAAAACAAGAGGAGGCAGATGAGGCCGAAACACCCTGTAAATCAGGGGCAATGTGTTCCTTAGATTAGAGGTATCAAATATATTTACCATACAAAGATCCACCAAGCAGTCACATATGGGAGCCATGAGACAGAATGTGCTTTAACAAGATTTAACATATACACAGTGCACTCTGCTCTGGGATTATACCCTTTGCTCAGACTGTAGCTACTTTACTGTTGACACCTAAATGCAGGAAGTGAGGAATTAAAGCATTAAGAAATAAAAACCAAAAAAAAAGAAAAGTGCAGAACTCACGGATTGCTCTCGTCAGTCAAAAAGAGAGAAATAAAATTTGAGCCAGAGGTCTTCGTAACATGCAGCGTTTGGCAGCATTAACATGATTTCTGTCATCCGAGCTCCTTTTCCCGCCCACATGCATAATAATCACTTGTGAAAACAACCTTTAACAGCTTATGTGTGGTTTTTTTCCCCTGATAATACATTCCGTTTTTGAATTGTGCTGCTCACAAAGCAGCTGCCGCAAACAAACAGCTTCACGCCAGTGTCAGCGTTATCTTTTCTTATGGTTTATAGGCAGACCCGTGGACCGAGTACGGCTCGGGCTGATATAGAGGCTGGTTTCCACGGTCCAGAATCAAGCAGCCAATCATTTGAATTTTGTCTCATGTTTGTACTAGAGGCTTTGGCTGCCCTCTGTGAGTCAACTGACTGATAATCCACTGCAGGGGCTCTGACCACATAGTCAAATGGGAACAGACAGACGTAAATAAGAATAAATAAGCAGTAGGGAGAGAGAGAGAGAAAGAGACCTGGGTAGTGGGATGTGATGTACAAAATCGAATGAGTGAAAAACAGAGAATGTGGTTATGGTAGTAAGTGGACAAGAACACAAGCAGAAAGGAGAAAAGCGAAGAATGAAGATGCGATGAAGGACAAACAATATGCAGATGGTGTTAAAAGTGAGAACGTGCAACTCAATCTTCAGTCCTTGAATATCTTGCCACCTCTCTTCTTCCTCTGTCGGTACCAATGCTTCCTTTACCTTACTCAAAATGCTACCATTGCCCAATGGGTAATCACAATTAAAAGAAAGAAAGAGAGGAGCAATCGGCGTGTTGTGGGGAAAGAGAAAGTGTTAGATGAAGGTTGAAATACTTGGAATCAGCCAAAATGAGGGAGGCGAGGACGGTTTGGTAGCCACAAGCAGAATGAGTCATTGTTTGACTCACTGCTTTGCCAGTAACCTTAGCATCAGCTAGCCGCTACTTTGACTTTTGTCTGTCCTGCAATGTCAATGGTGGATCGGCTTTAGATGCTCTCCAGAACTGTTACACCAGCTGCCCTGGAAACTAGCGCCATGCATACACACATTAACACACATGCATGTGTGGTCGCACACACCCAGAGACACACAAAAACAGATGGGGCGAGGTGGGGAGTGTGTGTGGGTATATTTTTTTGGCTGACTTTAACTTGGTGACTTCCTTGCCAGGAAGGGACAGCCTGGATTATAAACCACCAGCTGGTGAAGCAGAGGCCACAACCACGGTGGCACAAATGGTACGACTAGGGAAAGGGGAAAAGAAAGGACCATTCTCCTACAAGTTCACCGCGCTCCCATCACAAACTGGTACTGCTGGCGATGAAGGATTGGACACGAACACACACACGCACACACACACACACACACACACACACACACACACACACCTATTAATAAACTGTGTTAAATCAGGATTCCAGTAATGTTCACACGCTTGCATGAAGGGTTCTCAAAAGCTGCAGCTCAGTCTTGGTTCGTGTTGTTGTCTCTCCCTGCTTTTTACACAGAGATAGCTGTAACGATGGCCAGTCTCCACGACGCCTTTGATTGGACAGAACTAAACAGCGCCGCTCCGGCAAGACAGTGTTCAAGGAGCAAAACAGGCATGGAGAACACCTCATTAGCATCTGTACCTACACATGCAATGATCAGAACTTTGTGCAAAATGGATTAACACGGTCTAAAACAGAGTGTACCTTAGCCGTTACGTGACGACCGACTTTCCCACTCAGAGGGTAAGGATCTCCTAAGCTGATGATGCCTTTTCAATTTGAGGACATTTTTGATTCTTTTTCATCGGTAGAGTCCAAAGAATGCTCATGCTAAATGCTCAATGAGCCGTAGAGAATGCACTTTCGAAACGCCACATCTCGCTTTCCAACCTCGCCGTTATATAGATCTCCGATTGAGCCCCAATACAGAAGAGGATTCCTCATTACACGTTTATCGTGTCGTGTCGAGCCACTGAGGCACCTGTATGCATGAATTCATCCATGCATGTTCCATTACACACCTAGTTTATACACTGACATACAGTAGAAACATTTTAACAGCACGACTCATCACCCTTTCACTGTGCCTCAACATGCTGCCCTCGTACACCCCCATCACTCAACAACTCGTCACCGTTCCTCTTTTCTTTCCTTTCCTTTCCTTTCCTTTTCTTTCCTTTCCTTTCCACCTCTCTCTCTCCTCATCTCTGAAGTGTGTGTAATCAGCCCAGCATTAATACCTGCATTCCAACCACCTACAAGGAATGTCTCAACAATATAGCCCTGTTCAGGTGCAGAGACGGGAAGACCTCACTGAAAATCACATTATAAAGTGCTGCAGTGAGGAGTCCTGGGGCTGCAGCTATATATGAACTGCAGCACTCTCTGATTTCAGCTGCTCAACGCTGAGCGGTTACACTTGGGACTCATTCTGCTTCCAACTGTTTAGGCAAATTCATTAAAAAAAAAACAAAAAACCCGCATACTCACACATACTGTACGTGCAAAACAACATACCAGAGTATACTGGATACATCAAGTATAGCACTTGTTTCACAGATACTGCAGCTTTATCACTGAATAGTTTGAAGAGGCATCAAAAAAAAAGCTCCTCTTTGTTGTTTAATCAATCCAACATTCACACATAAAAGCCAAACATTTCCTCTGTCTGTAGGAATCTTTTCAACATTTTATAGCTCAAACAATTACTGACTAAGAATAATCAGTAATTGCAGCTCTTCTCCAGAATAATAATTCCAGTTATTATTACCACAAAAACAACTCGTTGAACGTTTGACTTTATTTGTGCTACTTATTGCATTAAACATAGACTTTGGCCATTTTGCGATATATTTAAACATGAAAAAACACCCTCATTAAAATGATGTATTGATTTTCAACCATAAGTAGAAGAGAGCCGATGAAAAGAATGACAGCATGAAAGCTCCATCATCCTCCCTTCCTGCCTTCTCCCCTCCCACTGCTTGTCCCCCCTTTTGTCGGCCCTTATTATTGAACAAGTCCTCTCTGCCCCTGCCATTAAACAACCCCACCCTCACACATGGCTTTACACACACACACACACACACACACACACAACACACACTCACACCAACAACACAGCACTGTGCACGCTCCCAAACTGCTAATTGACGCAGGGAGCCGGTATATCTTTCATGATTCTCCATGGAGACAAATCTTGAAGTGTGTGTGTGTGTGTGTGTGTGTGTGTGTGTGTGTGTGTGTGTGTGTGTGTGTGTGTGTGTGTGTGTGTGTGTGTGTGTGTGTCTGTGTGTGTGTGTGTGTGTGTGTGTGTGTGTGTGTGTGTGTGTGTGTGTGTGTGTGTGTGTGTGTGTGTGTGTGTGTGTGTGTGTGATGTTAGTGTGATGTGAGTGGGGAACAGGATCAAAGGGGGTCGTCTTGGCTTGCTGTCCTGGACCAGCTCAGCCTCTCTCACCACTCTGTGAGGCAGCCAGGAGAGGATGTGCAGCGTGTTCAGCTGACTTCTGCTCAATAGTCATTCAGCAGGGAATAATCATTAACTAAATTTAGTCCTGCTTCTGAAACATAGCCACCAGGACAGAAAGCAAGGAGCAGTGGGGTTATAATTAATTTACCCCTTAATAACAACAGGCTAAATCAGTTATGCACTCTGTAAGTCTAACATTATCCACACAATAACTATCCATCATGCTTGTTGTTCTGCAGATTGCAGACACATAATTGGGAATCATTTAGCTTGATGGAATCATAACTCGATTGAATGCAATTGATTTTGGATTAAATATTCATATAAAGCAAAAGCAGCCTTGTACTTTTTTTTTTCTTCCCGCAAGAGTGAATCAAATGCTATGAAACTTGATTCTCCATACCTTTAATGGAACAACAACAACAAAAACAAAAACAACACTTGAGATAAAGCTATGAAATTGCCAATAAAAACAAATGCGGGAAAAAAATGCTCAAGCTCTGTTCCTCCATTGCATGCAGCTTTATTGATCTTTGTATACCAGGTAGGAAGTGACTGTAAATCCGCTGAGCTTGATTTTTGTCATTAAAAAACACAATGATCCCCCACTGCTCAGAATCAACAGGGATTTTAGATATTATTAGAGAGCTCCACTGCTCATACTGTGATGAGTAGATGACACGTGGTTCAGGAGGATGCATGAATTTTGTATTAGTCCTTAGCAGGAATGAGAGAGAGACAGAGAAATGGTGGATGGAGGATGAAGTGAAGTTGGAAGAGGAAAGAACTCAGACAGAGAGAGATAAGATAAGAAAAACAAGATGATAAAAGTGATGATTCACAGAGCTGGGCATAAAGCAGGGCATGGTAAAGAGGCCGTCAAACCAATTCCAGGGAGAAATTTAACAACAGAGAAAAAAAAGACTTGCTTTGGAAAGTTTAAGAACAGGATGCGACTGGAGGAGAATATTAACAGCCATGAAGTGCGGTAACTTTACTCCTCTGCTCTTTTCTTTCAAAGTCAAGTTCACACAAGCAGACGTGCAAAGGAAACTTCAGCGCTGTGGTCGTTGTTTTCAGGGGCTCAGGTAAGCGGAACCGCAATAAAACAAAGACGAGTTGTTCCCTCAGGCCAGCCTCCAACCTCGGAAGCCCTGAAAACTGACACTGGATTTGTGCGGTGATGAAACTCTGGCCTAGTGCTCAGGTAACGCAGGGAACCCCCTTTCCCAAATCATGCAGGCATGAAGTCAAAGCGAGCAGCCGGCACATATGAAGCAGTTGTTTCGTGACAGAAAAAAATGAAGTTCGCACTCTAACGCCTCCACAATCCCTCCTCTGCAATCTTCCTTCCCGGCATGAAGGATTAATGTTCTCGCTCCCATCTCTCAGCTCCCCCTGGCCCAGTTAAAGCAGTAAAATCTCATTGTCAAACAGTGACCAGCCCCACAGGAGAGGTTAACCGCAGCTCCTTAACCATTAACTAGATTAAAGTCAGGAGAGGAGGCGCTGCTGGAATGTTATCCGACAGATGGAAAAAGGGAGATTGGACATGAAAAAGTGGCTTTAAAGAGAGAAAAGAAATCATTGTGGTTGGGGTTTACCTTTATGGCTGTGACTTGACACACACACACACACACACATTCCTACAGGTGAACACAGAACATTCAGCAGCCCCGTGAACTTTAAGTTACCCTCATCTCATGGTTATTGTAATGTGATACAGATAAAGGGAAGGAAAACCGTGATAGTTCTGAAGCCACTCCTTAGGAAGAAGTGAGACTTGTAGGGTCAGATGTATACTCCAGCATCTGTCCACAGGGTTCGGATTGTGTGAAGTGTTAACAATCATGCAGAGGAATTTTCTGACACGTCAAGTAAAAGCTGTAAAAATGACAGAATTAGACAACTTAAGTTGGGATTTACTCTCCCCTCTTCCCCAAGCGAGTATTTCAGGAAGACACGAGGCGGTAATGGAGCTCGAGTGTATGCATGTGTGTCTCCGTGGGTGCATGCGAAGGAGGAGGAGGGTGGTAGCGGCGACAGGGATTTTTTTCAAGGGGGTGAATTCAACAACTGCTGCTGAGGCAGCTGTTGGTGTCTGAAAGGCAACAGCTTGCAGAGCTCCCCCAGGACGCTCTGCCAGCCAACAATCAGATGGAGGGTTTAGGTTTGGAGGGGCGCAAGGGTTAGGATTTCTACTCCAGTGCCAGAAAAATGATCTCCTTGGCCATGGATCCAGGCTCTTCCACGACATTCCTCGTTCTTAATTGGTATTCCTCAATCCTGACGTACTCCGCCTGTCTGATCCTCGCTGCTCGCCCTCGTCCCTTACAAAGACTGACTGATCAAAACAACTGGACAGAAGACGACATCTATGAAGGCTATTTTTTGTGTGTGTGTGTGTGTGTGTGTCAGGGGCCCACCATCAATTATTCATTTCTGTTATGACACACCAGATATAAAATAATAAAAGCCTTTGCTACTGTTTTGTTTTGTTTTTTAATTTTTTACTCCAAACACAGCGACAAATAAAGGATCTCGTACATATCTTACCATTAAACTCTCCTCCAAAAATGGACTGCCAGCACTTTTAACCTCATCTCCCGAAAGAGCTTTGTGAATTTTCAATTTTGCTCCAAACCTCCCTCCCCCCAGCTTCCCCACCACCACCACCACCACCACCACCTCCTCCACCGTCGCTTACGCAGATGAGGAGACAAGGACACCTATTTTCAAGGCTGCATTTGAAATTACCCATCATCAACGTCTTCCTCCCCTGAGATAAGAATAACAAGACCGCACAGAGGCAACACAATAGTGAGCAGTAATCATCTATCATCCCATCCCTTCATCTCTTCCTCTGTCCGTCCCTTCCACGCTGCTTACTTCCTTCCTTTCCTAAAACTCCCTTTAATCACAACACAGCATCCTTCAAGCAACAGGCTGAAATATAACACCTCCTATTAACATCTTTTTTTAACAATAACTTTCTTAAAAAATTTTTTACTCAATATTCATAATTATTATGTATTTTTCAAAACTTCAAATCTGGAGTCAAACAGAAATGGAGAGAAACACAGTGGCTCTACACGGAGAAGGAGGATGGTCATTCCTATTTTAAAATCTCAAATAGAAGCCATAAATCTGCCAAGGGATGACTCTAGGGAAGGGCGTAAGAACAGCAAACAGAGCCAGTTCCCACTAAAACACAGCTTTTCTTTTTTTTTTTTTTCTAAAAGCAACCAAATAGAAACAGAAACGGAAGCTAAGCAAAGGAAATTAAAGGAACAGAAACATAGCCAGTCTGGAAAAACACACCTTTGTTTCTGGGAACCTGTGGAAAAGGTGTGTGTAATCATAGCTCTGGCTGCTGCTCTTTTGAAGACTGATAAAACGATGAAAAAGCAGGGGGATAAACTTTTATCTCTGATGATCCGAGACGTTCTTAATAACCAACTACAAAACAGGATTAAGCCGGACCATTTTGGGTATCGTCAACAATAGAGTGCCGTCAACTTTAATTTGTTTTTTCATTGCAGATAATAAAAGTATGTGAAGGGTTGATGAGCTCATATGTTCCTCTCAGAGCTCATTGATTGCTAAAAAAACTTGACACAAGTCGCCCCTTAAATTTATCTGACTAATGTTTAACCAGTGTCCCTTCTTTTTTTACGGTCGAGTGAAACCAAGTCAAACCAGAAGAATGCAGCCCGGCTTTGCACCTATTAGCACTACCTCTGGACGGTAACATGGGAGATGCATTGTGGCTGCTTGTTTGTACGTGGATTACTGCCATTGACTTGTGGTGAGAGGGGGTTTTAAAGGCAGGGAAGGTAGCTCTTATCCATAGAAGCTGAGGTGCTGACAAACAAACACACACATTACAGTACGAGCTTCAACGTGTCTGGTGGAATGCTGCTAATTCCATCCCAGCGCTCTCCTCCGTTATTGTCTCTCTCTCTCTCACACACACACACACATGCACACACACACACACACACACACACACACAAACACACACACACAAATCACCTCTATAACTACAGGCCAACCATTCCAAGACCCACGCCCCCAAGGGGAATGAATGAAAGGAGGCAAACGCGGACTTGTTCACCTAAAGCAGCCACTATCAATCTGCCACTCATGATTATGCAAGCTTCAAGGTTTCCAGTGTTGCAATATATGGAATATATGCATTCATCATGTAGAAGTGTGAGCTTATCACCCCTGTGCATGCCAAAACACATCAGTGTGTTAGTGCAAAAAAAAAGAAGAAAAGAAAACTAACATCAACTGTCCCAGGACAGTTGCACAAAGAAGTCCCCAGGGTTTTATCTCCTCTTGGCTAAATGACTCTTTTTCCAGGCTAATACCATAATAATTACACATGGCTGCAGGGGGTTACCGTTTGATGCTGTGCTAGGAGGAGGAGAGAGAAATTAAAAGTGAGGAAATGACTGTGGGAATTAAGGAGGAGATAGACAAAGAGCCTGATGCTATGTGTCAGACTTTAACACCTTGAACTCAGCTGATGCTTGTCAAAATGATTCTTTCCAGCCGTCAGCGGCTGCTTTGGAGTCTCTAAAGTTTAGTTTAATGACACTTGTACTTATTACTCTTCCAAGACTTCCAAAACAACAGGTCTGACAGATTGAAAAAGCTAAAACTAGGGACGGAAAGTCATGCTTTGATTCTGTAATTTTCCTACTTTATGTGTCTTTAGAATCTCAAGCCACATAAGGTTTTAAGGTTGCAGCAAAATCCCTTTCCAGGCTGTGGTTCTGATACTGTCAAACTGAAGACAGCTGAATGAAATTGAATGGAATGAAGCTGCATTTCACCATGTTTCTGCTGTTGTTGCCTGTGCTACCATGGGAAAAGCATTGGTATCTCTGGAGCGTGGAGCAGGAGCCATTCACTAACATGTCTGGGTGAGCGAGTCAAGGGGTCAACCCTATGGGCACAGGCATGCCGAGCACCTTGGGGCACCGCATATCTTTGCATCACAACTACATGCATTGAGTGGATCCACATCTGGGCGTTACATGTCCTCTGGCTGTATTTTGGAGCACCTGGAGCTCAGAAGTGTAATAGGTTGAAATTGCTATGATTAGAGCAAACTATGCAAATGAGGAATACAGAGACTGACTTCAGCAAAAGATGGATTTGGGGTGATCAACATATGTCCCAAAAATTTCAATAACGCCTGTCCTGGGGTCAGATTTCTGACGCCACAGGGGTAAGGAAGAACGAAGGGGGGGAGGATTGCCCTGGAGATGAACCTTTAAATCAATGTGCCACGGCTGTACAGAGGGTGGTGTGATCTATACTGTGTCCAACAATTACAGGACACTTTTTTTTCTTTACTAGGCACCTGTTAAAAGGCTCCACTCAGGCCGGAGCAGACAGCAAAGCACAACTGTCTCCAGGAGAGAAGGGAGGGAGGGGGGGCAGTTGTAAATGGAGAGCTGGAGAATGGAGTGGAGTGAAGAGGAGAGAGAATCCAAACCAGGTAAACGTGAAAATGGTAAATTCAGAATCAAATACATGTTTGTAGTTTAAAAAAAAAAAAAAAACAAGATTCAAGCGAAGAACAGATGATAAAGATCTGACAGAAAAAGGGAGAAGGATGGGCAGGGGGGGGGGGGGTTGCCCAGCACCGCCCTCAGTCTCATCCTGCTTCAAAGGACTATCTGACCGCACAGATGAAGAACTGTATTATGCATTCAGAGCTGAGAAGGAAATATAGGGAGGTTTTCAACCAGCATTAAGTACAGCTGTAATCTCACCAGCAGAGAGGATGCACCTATGGGATGGATAGTCAGTGGGAAAGCACGGGAGATAAACCTCCAGACGCAGGAGATCAACAGTACACTTCATACACTTGTGGAGCGCGGAGGCAACTCCTCAAATAAATACACACTTGGGGTTTTTTTATTTTATTTGGGGCAGTAATCAAAAAAGTTTTCTTTGAAGAAGATCATATAAGTCAAGTTGGATTTAAATTGGCTTAGTCTCTCTGGTGGGGGTGGGGGGAGGGGAGGGGGTGAGGCGCGCAGCTCAGCCAAAGAGTCGCAAATCCTGTAGATCAGACATCAAAGCGCTGGAACCCTCACCCAACAGCCAGACACGACTGAGAGTGAAGGAGAGCATCAAAAGGAAATAAAGATTCTCATTTCTCAGTGTTTTTATTAAAGCCTACAAGTATTTAAGCATTTATCAAGCTGTTTATTAGAATACTGTAGTTCAATGGGGTCCCCCCCCCCCGGTTTATTGGGTAGTAGACTGGTTTTAGCGTGCCGCAGTCCGTGTGCACGAGGTGCACTCCAGTGCGGACATTAGAACCAGCACAAACCACCAAATTAACCTCTAATACCGCCAGGTATTGGGGATAGAACATGTCGCAACAAGTCAGCTACAAACGAGCTTTCTGCTCAATTGAGACGCAACTAAAACACAACTTTTCCATGTATTTTGAGATCCAGTCCAGTTTTCCACCTGCTACCGGCGAATTCTAGTTTGTTTGTGCAGCCGGTGTCACTTTCTCAAATATATAACCGATGACCTCTAAGCGTGACAAAGTGTGTGATCCGACAGAGGAACTTTTGACGGCGACATGTAGGCGACAGGCGGGTCCGCTCCGCGCTGAAGGCGGCGGACCTCACAAGTCTTCACTCAGCCAAAGCGTCAAGTAGACTTTTTTTTTTTTTGCAGCCTGGAGCCATGGAAAAACTCAGCGAGTCCTACATCCCATAGTTACGAGACAGGGGATGATTTAAGCACCGTGACGGAAAGTATCTGAGACTTACCTTGGAATGCCCACAACAGCAAGGTGCACAAAAACGACGCGCGTCCGAGTGATATCCCGCCCATGTCCGCTGTTCTAACTTTTCTTCAAGTAAAGAGTGTTGACTTTGTTTTTGGGTTTTTTTTGGTGGTGGTGGAGTGTGGAAATCTGGCAGCAGCTAGTCTTCTTTCTTCTTTCAATGCCCCAAAGCTTTCTGGATTTCTCTCCCCTCTCTCTCTCTTTCACTCCCTTCTCTCTCTGCCAGAGGAGCGCCTCTCTCTCCCTCACGCACACATACACACAGAAATCTGATGCTGGTGGTGGTCCTCTCGGTTGATATATTTGCACAAAAGGTGACCCACCCCCCCTCCTCCTACCAATACAACCCCCACCTCCTCCTCTCCTTCCTCCTCCTCCCCTCCTCTCTCTCTCTCTCTCCCTTTCTCCCTCTCTCGCCACCTGACATGCAGTGAAAAGAAGTGCTTGACTAATCGTGCGCGCATTTCTTTTAAAAGTGATTGTATCAAGAGGCTCTCTGACTCAGAGCAAGTCCAACAACATGCCAGCTTCCAGTTGTAGAGATGGACAAAATCCACTGACAAAGATTGTGTGAGTTCTAGAGGGTGCCCTGAACAGCTTTTTAATATTTTTTGTATTAAATGAATGACAAGGGAAACGCATACCTTTAATTAAAGGTAACTGTAGTACAGAAAACTGATTATTACAGTATTTTCCGCACTATAAGGCGCACCTAAACACCTTTAATTTTCTCAAAATCCATCAGTGCACCTCATAATCCAGTACGCCTTATATGTGAAAACCGTTTTAAAATAGACCATTTATTGAAGGTGTGCCTTATAGTGCGGAAAATACTGTCAGTTGGTTATTTTTACTAAGATGCTAATTTACAATCGCATGAGAAACTATTTTCAACACAATAGCTAAAGAATAGCAAATTAATCCGACAAGCCAAAAGGTTTAGAACTCACCCCAGAACAGTCTGGTTGAAAAAAGAACCATGCTTCAGCAGACACATTTTTAGTCTGGGTGGACTTAACTTGAACCCCCACGCCCCCTCCCCCTAACTTGCATATGTCTCAAATAATGATTTTCATTCTCCAAGCACCTAGAGGCCATTTCTTTGGAGCAGGCTAAGCTGTCTGTCACTGACAGACATACCAATCATTCCTAGACATGTAATCCTTTTGGAATCAGTGTCGGTATTTATAAGGTATGGTTCAGAGTATTTGGGTAGGTACAGCTCAGATATAGTTATTATGAACGAATAAGTGTATATTGGCAATGCTATAATGCTAGTCTGTGTGCTTGGAATGGGTGTTGTTTGGACCTATGGACTTCATTTAGGTCAAATCCTTTAAGCGTACGAGCTGAGAATCATAAACAGATGGTTTTCAGTGTTATGAGTTGATTTAACGACGCCGTCTAATCTACTTGTCGTCTATGGAGACTGGTTGACTGTCGAGAAACGCTACGCAACCAGGTCACACTGCAGGTGATAACAGACGTGCATTCCTAACAAAGGTGGTCCAAAAGAGTTGGTTAATATTTTCTGAGGTCCTTTCAGTGAGGTGATACTTACAACCTGCTCCGATCCGGCACACCTAAAGTCACCCCCTGCCCTGTAGACGGGATCAGATATGTCACACACACAGTTGTCTTGGACATAAAGAACACACTGGCAGGAGTTTGTAGAAGCTGATTTAAGGGACAGGCAGCTAGTTTACTCTCACGCCATTTCATTTTCCGAATCCAAATCTATTCTGAGCATTGACAGCCGGAGGAGAAAAGAGACTTTCTGTAGATTACTTCACATCAATAGACCCACTCATCCCTCATATCGACCCACTCATAATTCTCCCTCCATGTTGTAAAGAGATGAGATCCACTAACAAGTCTACTGTTCTGTGGCGAAGGACTGAACAAGGGGGTAACCCTTGTAGTGTCCTACAAAAGTCCTACATCATGCTGCATAGCTGTGGCTAATGCTGATGTAGCAGCGCATGGGGCGTTCTTACATAAGGTCTTGAGTCATTTAGGAGATGTGGCTGTGATTTACTGTACAAGCTCATTACCTAATGGAGAAGAGACGAAAGGAGAGGAGAGGAGAGGAGAGGAGAGGAGAGGAGAGGAGAGGAGAGGAGAGGAGAGGAGAGGAGAGGAGAGGAGAGGAGAGGAGAGGAGAGGAGAGGAGAGGAGGATGTAAGACATTAAGGATCACGTGAGAAATAAAAACAGAAAACGAGAATGCATCCTTCCGGTCATTCCTCTACGTGAACTGAATAAACTGTATTCACTGAAATCAGTTGTTAATTACCTCAGTGGAAATAAAGATGGAGCCAGGGTGGGTTGGAGCATCAACTGGGAGGTGGATCCGTCGTCAGCGGCGTTGGACAAGGGGAATCCCGAAATGACACGATTGTCACCCTTCCTCTGACAAACTGGGCTTTGTGTTGTTTGACAGAATCCAAAGTGTGCACCATGAGCTCTAAGACTATTCATTTTGAACCTTATTCCCTATAATCTGCGTGGAAATTACACCTCTTCAGTTGTATTCTCACTGTGTAAAGAAGTGTAACCGTGCTATTATATGCTGGTGCGTACCGCACAACTTGTCAAATAAGAAAAACAAGCCACGCTCTATGTCTGGATACTTTTGTGCTGTTTGCCTTTAAAGAAAAGGTTTGATTCATCCATCATACAATTTATGCAGCTCATTGGGATCCAGGGGCAAAATAGACTAGTCTAAGCGAGGCAGCCCAGATAATCTTTCAAAATAGTATTCATTCTTTAGACAGGTAAGATTTAACTCTATGCTGGGATCTCCTTCCAAATGCACATTCCCAGAATACCTCCACAGGGAGACACACGAATGCCCAAAACCCTGCAAATAGCATCAGACCTACTCACAGCTTTTATCTCTGGAGGAACAGGGATAATACCAGTCTTGTGAATCAGTCATTTTGTTCTTAAGATTTCAAGGTGTGGGGTTACAAATGGATCAGGATTATTTCGTTCAATTTTATCTTTATTCTTTTTTTCCACAGAATTATATTTGAAAATTTATACCATTGCAGACGTCTCCTCAAACTGCCTGTTGATCCCACTTAGCATCACCACTTTTAATCACGGAGATACTTCATCTTCTTAACTTAGGGTCGCAACTGGGTTCCAGTCTGAAGAGGGAAATCCACCACTTTCCTGCTGAGTACTGTAGGAAGCTGCTTATGTTCCTCAGCTACTTTGCTCTAAACTGGTCGGATTTTTGTGAATGTTCTGTGTCCTTGAAGGGATAAATAGTTGGCCCAGTCTTTCATAGCTAGGATGAAACTGATACATTGAACTTGAGCCACAACCATCATCTGTCAGTCCAGAGGCACATTTCATAAAGCTTTTTAGCTAGATAATCTGACATTCTGGCAAAAGACAACCCTTCAACAACAAGGAAGAAAAAACAAATTTTTATGCATCTACAACCACAGGGCTGCAGCTCCTCCTGCCTCCAAATACAATCAAAAGTCACCTTGCACCAACCAAGCCTGAAGCACTGGGCATGAAAAAAAGCTGCAAGCTACAAATTCACCATCTGAGTTTGGATTTTTGCACTTGCCAATTTCCTGGACACAAAATAGAACCAAGACAGGAATTCAATTATGGATGCAAACTTTGCATAGATTGAAATAAGTAGCTAATTGTATTTGCTAGCATTGCTAGGCCCATGCTTTGGTCAGTGTGTTAGTAAAGGTATATATCATGACATCGTGTTGGGCTCAGGGTTCCTGTGTGTGCAAATGTGTGCATTTGAATAAGCCTACCGGGTTAAAGTAACTCTTTGGTGTTTGGTGTAATGTGTTCATGTGCTAGTCAAGTTTCACTACTTGATAAAAATACTTTCTATTTTTCAAACTTAAATAATGACTTCCTCTGCAGCCAGAAGCAGCTTTAAGCCTGGAAACAGACTTTGATCTGTGGGTTCCACTGAGTGATCATCAAAATTAGCACAATTTATCCATAGGGACATGTTACTGTTCATAGACCTAGATCTCTAAGCAGTTCTGGAAAATTCAGGGGATCAAAAAACTTATTAAGAAACCTTATCTGGGAATAATCGTATAAAAACACCCCCCCCCCAAAAAAAAAAAAACCCCAAAAAACATGGCGGTACATTCGATGTCAAGATTTCTCTGGTTATAAGAAATGTTTGATATGTTGGTGCTGCTAAGACAAATGTTGGGAACAATTAAGAATTTGTTCTCTATGAACTCTAAATGTCTGCAAATATGATGTCAGTTTATCCCTGAGGCCATGATTCTGCAGGGTTATCATACAACTCTATGGCTGCTGGAATACTGTAAAAATAATAACCTGCATCAAAACCACTACCTCTGAGATTTTTTTTTTAGCATTATTAAGGTTCACAAATGAAATTGAGCAACTGTGCGACACTTATTCCTTACAGGCAAACTGTCACACCTTGCAAAATATATATCAAACACCCCCTTTCTCTCTCTCTCAAACACACACACACACACACACACAGACACACACCTAAGGACCTAAGCTACCTAACGGGGAGAATATTTGACACGTCAGCCTAAAGCAAAGGGATAAAGAGAAACAGAGCCATGGACGCACTACAAAGGGAACAGAGATGTGTAATGAAAGAATAATGAAGAGAACAGATTAGAAGTGGAGGAGGAGGTGACTACTTTAATTCCAGAGTCAGGGGATCGGTAACATATAGCCCCCGGGAATGACTGCATAGTATTGGCAGAAAGAGAGAAAGAAAAGAGGAGAAAAGTGGGTGAGACAGAAAGTGAAGGGAGTTGTGATGTTGTGTGACTTCGCACGTCTGTCCCGGTGTCGTAAAGAAAAATGAAAGATGTGCCGAAGATCCATCCATCTTCCTCCCAGGATCCTTTGATCTATACCTTTGTTTCACTCCCATAGTCTCCACTGCTATGTCTGCCTTCCATCTTTGTCTATTCTAATCTCTTCATGCATCTTTATTGCCTCATCCACACCCTCTACAGCTTTCATTCCTTCTCCTTTTTGGCCCCCTTTCCTCTTGGCTGAGTTGCAGAAGATCACACAGCTGTTTTCCAGGCACAGACAAAGAGTGGAGGGTGAGTCACATTGCAGAATTTGGGCTGTGATGATGTTATCCGATGAGAATTTGACCCTACTGTATGATATGATGATAACTCATATTTACTGCCAACTGGCTCTGATGATCAATAGTCCCAGCTGAAGTCAGCTCATGATTATTACTCATCTGACATCACGTTCTGATCCGCATCCCATTGGTTTACCTGCCTTAGATGTAATATTGGCTCATCCAGTGGGCTCACCGTTTCATCAGTGATATTTATAGTGTTGGTTAGAGTAGGATCAAATGCGCTACTGTTTGTTTACATCCCCTGAAGAGTGTCAGCGTCTTTTAATGTGTGTTTTTGATGATCACAGAGTCCTGCCAGGCACAACATCACCCGCTCTGACAGGAACTCCGTGGGAGGGAAATCCGTCATTCTCGGCGCACGGGCCAAGATGTCGCAAGCAATGCCGAACAATGAGGGAGTCACATACCCGGCTCTCTGCCCACCGGGCCACGGCATGAGGAGAGGTCAAATCTGGGGTCATCTGCTGCCAGCCCAGTTCAAATTAGAAAAGCACTCAGACAGCGCAGACCTCCGCCAACGCCAGTGTCTCTGAAATCTGAACAATCTGAAAGCGCGAAAGCCCTTCCTGCAACGCCTATCAGAGGTCAAGCCTCTGACAACTGGGCACGCTTATGAGTGTTCACGTTACACACATTCATTCCATTTTGTATCACCATAAGGAGATCATTAGCTGTGTTGCTGCATCCGGCGGGGGGGGCACATTTTCAGATTTGAGCCGACCGTCACTAAAATGAGAGGTGGATTGTGACGATGATGTAATCTATAGTAAAACCCAAAGACAGCTCCATGGAGAGTGAATTATGAAACCACTGAGACAAAAGCTACAGTGAATAAATAGGGATATGGAGACGTTTTGCGACTCTCGGCTGTAAGCCCTTCATTTAGACAATACTCATGTACCCTGACATCTCAAACAAAAAAATGTCTGATTCCTTCAAGCCGTTCACTAATTCAATGTCATAGAGACGTTTCCAGAGCCTCGCAGAATAAACACAGCACAAATAATTTGCTTTGTAATTCTGTTTGCCCTATTCCAATTTGTTTAGTATTATTTGCACTGAGGCTCATGAGGACAAAAGATATAATCCACTGAAATGTATTTTGCTTCTCTCTAAAGACAAACCCGGCATCATGCATATTATATTCCTACAGAAAAGATTTCTTATACATCAGTCTGAATTATTTGCAAATCCAATTTACGACACTGGAATTACATTTGTGGCATTTTTCTGTCTAGCAACACATAATGAAACATGCGACTTTGAATGTTAACACCATCCTTATGCGATCAGCATTTACAAGATCAACACAGCAGAAACTCAGTTTCAGATAAAGTATTTTTCCTCTGTCAATAAAAAGAGAGAGCGGCCATTTTTTATTACATAATCCCCAATTTATTATCACTTCATTTCATGTCACAATGGAGGAAAAGAAAATTCAACTTGATCTTTTAATTACTACATCCTTAACAATAATGTTCTCTAATTCATGCAGATAGAAAACTACAAATGGGAGCTTATCTATGTAAAAAAAAAAATACTAAGCCAATCTTATTACTAAATAATAAAGAACAGGATGAACAATTTAATGAGTTTTAAGAGACCACATAAAAGACTTCCCTACAAAACTCCATCAGAGTATATTTTTATAGTCTTGAAACACGTTTGGCTTTTCTTTTTTTGGTATTAGTAAAAGTAGCTCTCGGTGAAAAAATTAATCAGGATTCAGCTCTTTGCCTTCAAAGCCTACAGTGTCTCTGCTCTGCCTTTCTATTTCTTACAAACACACACACACACACACACACACACACACACACACACACACACACACACACACACACACACAACTCCATGCCTGCTGGGCTGTGTGGACCTATCGTGCCTCCACCAACTCAACATTGGTGTCATCTCTGCACTGAAACCCACAGGCTTTTTGTGAATACATCAACAATGTTATAGAATTTTAATCATACTTCAACACTGAATGAATTGCGAGGAATTGCAGTTACTGTGTCTGCCCCGGGACTTCTGATACAAATATGAAAATGTTAGCACCTCTTGTCAAACTTAAATGGTCTTGCCGCGTGTGTGGGCACATTCAGATTAGCATTCATCCTGACAGTTCCTTGGTTTCACAATGTGACCCTGAGCAATCTTATCTTGTACTTTGAAACGCTCTTGTTTGTTGTATCAAACAGCCATATGTGTTCTTCAGTATGTAACTAGTCAATGTCTCTGTTTGAGACCTAATAGGAATGCAGCGAGGAGTATCGTTGCAAAATAAGATGTTATATTTGCTCTGACAGACAGGTTGCATCACATGACCCAGATGGAGAACAGAAATAAAACATTATGTACATGAGTTTGACAGATCAAGCTGATTGATGCCAGCCTGAATTGTACAAATGAGATACTTATGGCAAAGTTGTTCCCTATTTTTACCATTCCGTATGTTGTAGGTCCTAAGAAGACAGATTATGGAAGCTGGAGGTGACGATCGAGTCGTCTCGTTGTCTGAGCTCAGATTATATCTGTCTCCATGCCTGCACGGCGGTGCCAGTTCTGTTTTTCCACCTGTGTTTGTAAGTGAGTGACTGCAGTAAGTGATGGACCCATCTGTGTGTGTCCAATGAAGCATGAACCATTGCATTTCTTCTGATGGGGCCCCTTATGACAGGAGCCAGGAGCAGGCGGTCCCTCGAGGCACACGGTCCCAGACTGTCTCCTCCTTACGTAGTCTGATTGATCCACTGACCGGCAAACTAATCCTAAAAAGAGTCATGTCAGACTCCAGCAGCTTCTCCCTCGTTCATCTCTCTATTCAGATGATCTTCCAGCCCTCTGACTTTGTCTTGCCCAAAATAATGGGGGTTAGTTATGACATTAAAGCCACAAAGACTGTGCAGTTGGAGCCGTGGCACCGTGACACGCATTCAGGCACCACGGTGACGTGCCACCATCATTATGTACATCTCCATCTCTGCATGGGGGCATTAGGAGGGAGAGTACGGCTGTCAGAGGTCCGGGTAGTCGATTAGTCTGAAAGTATACAGACAAAACGGGAGGGGACGTGTGGATTGCTCAGATGCATCACGAAAAACAAAAGCGGCCACGTGAGTGCAGCTGGGATCAAAAGGAAGTGATTGAAGGATGGGAAGAAGAGGGAGAGGCTAATGTGTTTCACACTGCGGTGGATCGACCCGGGACCAGAGATGGCGGGAGGAAAAAGGGGGGAACAGGAAGGCCAAAAAGAGAACATGACTATCAATATAAGTGAAACTGAGCACTTGGCATGACTAGAAGTGGCTAGAAGCTAGCGATGGGAGGCGAGGCTGTTCCTGCAAAGCAAGAGGAGCAAGTCGTCCTCTGAGGGAGGTGAAGTACTCAAACAACATTAATATCAAACTCATTCACCTACGCTGACTGAGAAACTCTATCATGTGATTCTCAGTAAAAGATGTCCGGAAACACTCCCTAATTCAAAAGAGTGGACAACGGCATTAAAGATTAAAAAGCCATATTAAGTTGTCAGCACATTTTCTCACACTTCACTGCCTCCTTGTGAGTGAGTCGCTCCTGCTGCTGAGCTCACCAGTTCAAATCAATAACGGTGTTAAGAATCAATGGACAGCAGATGGTTTTTGGGGTTTTTTTTTGGGGGGCCAGAAATGGGATTTGAGTGAAACTCAAGCAACCGAGGGGGGGGCATTAGGGACCCGTGGCCCACAACAATAGAATCAATTACTGCCCACATTTGTGAGTGTGCTCATTTCTGCAGCAGTCCTCCATCCATATTCATACGCCGTCATCCCAACATGACTCAGCTCCTCCCGCTCATAAGCCTCTGATGTTATTCCCTCGGACTTGGCTGCTGTTTCAACGGCGATCTGGTGGTCATTAGTCACCGGCATCACGATCTCAGGGATAGTGACGAAATAATTGACCTGGCAGAGCAGACAGAGATCTCTCAGATCATCACACGTCATGCGGTGTGTGAGCAGGAAGCATATGAAATCTAAGCTTTGTTTTTGGTTTCCTGGATTAGTTCAGAGAGTGAATCAGCTTGTGGTAATTCTGATTAGTCAGACTTAAAGCATTCTGGAGGTTTCCCATGTTCTCAGTTACACAGATCAGTGCTTCTCATTGCTCTTTTCTAGTTTATCTATTTGGATAACTATTTGAGGTCTACACGTGGTCACATTGAAGGAAGTATGGATGGATGGTACCTGATTCCTCTTTTTTTCTGGATTACTTTCTCTTCATACACTTCAAGATTGTTAATATCTAACACGGTGGTGCCTTGCAGCAAGGCGGTTCCGGGTTAGAGTCCCGCTTTGTGTGGAGTTTGCATGTTCTCCCTGTGTCTGCGTGGGTTCTCTCCAGGTTCTCCGGTTTCCTCCCACCTCCAAAAACATGCAGCGGGTACTGAAGATGAATGAATGAATGAACAATATCTGACACATCATCTTTGTGTTTGTTTGGATTCTCTGTCACATAACATGTGTCACATCTTGCTGTTTGACTGATGGACTGTCATAACTCTTTCTTTTAAGAATGAATCTTCTTCTATGCACATTTACAAGTCTGAATCATAATAAAGCCGAGCTGAATGTTTCTGCCTGGCAGCTACTGTTGCTCCGCTTCATCATATAATCTTAAATTCTTCTGCCTCCCCCTCTTCTCCTGCCCAGCTCTTGTCTACATTCTCTCTAGAAAAAGTCAACTCCTGCTCATCTGCATGCAGAGCGCCTCGAATCCAGCTGTGAACGAGGGATTGAAATGGAAATGGGAAGTGGAGAAAGAGCAGATTACACTCCTAGAACGTAAGCACCGTTTCCTGTCTGGCCCACCAGCTGAGTAGAGAGAGAAAAAGTAACGTGGGTCGGTGGGTGGCGGGACGATGGAGGCTAACGGGGGAAAATGTAGGAAGCAGAGTTACACATCAACAAATTGAGCTGCAAATGGAGAGAAAAGTTTGAAAAAAAAAATACTCATGTGCAAAAGTTAAAGGGGGGAGAGACCTGGTGGAATATCCTGGAGGAGCTGGAAAGCAAAGTGAAACGAGTTCAGAACTGTTTCAAGTGTTCTCACTCAGATAGGAACACACAGACACACAGACTAGATTCTTTGGCCTTTCAGCTCATCAGACCTTGAAACATGACACACTGTGGTAAAGGAAGGAGAAAAAATGTCACACTTCTGATAAGCATGCAAGGTTAAAAACAATTACTGCTTTGTGCTAAGAAAATCGGAGAGAAACAACCTCAAAGGAAAATTTGAGAAACGTAACATGCTGGGAAATGAGTTGTTTGAAAGTTCCCGAGTTCAAACTAATAAGATTAAAATACTGGAGGATGGAGAATTCTTACATTACAATCAAAATATTGAAATGAACTTCAATTTTGCACACAGTATCAAATGTCAGAGGGACCTGCCATCTTGGTGCATTGCTATTCATGAGATTCCTCTGTCCTGGTGCTCTAACAGAGATGTGTTTATTGGCCTCAGCTGGAACAGGCAGATGGGAGGCAGAGAGAAGATGGGAGAACGGAAAATCTGTATAATTGAAAATGAAAAAAGACCAAAAAATGAAATAATGAGAACTGAAAATGACACCAAATAACACCTTGAGAACAATTTCTTTATCGGGACCCACAGAGGCTTGATCCCCATGCTTTGCAGCTTGCCTTGTCATCGACAGACCCAGAGGCTTGTTCACGATGTTAAACCAAACCTCTGCCACACCAGAGCAAATTAAATGCCCTAACAGACGATGGGTTCCAGTGATGTGCCTGGATTTCCAAGTTCTAGATGGGAATTTTCAAATACAGCGTTTGTTCTGAGCTTCTCTCTCACGCTCTGAAGCCGTGAATGCAACAGGTTCCAAAATGGCCCAGAAAACCAACACATTTGGGGAAAAAAACAAAACAAAACTATATTTGCTGTCATTATGCGATATGGGAGAAAATAATATTTATTTTTCATGAAATTTTCATTTGCAGCAGTTTTTTTGAAATAAAAAACCCCGCCATTTATTTCTGGCAGCGACAGAGCGCAGCAGAGACGCTGTTTTGACGGCATGGAAAAGAGGAAGCTTTGAAAGCAGCTCAGCAGTTAATTAGATTTCTGCTAACGCAACCTCACCTCTATGTCACACAGTTTTTGTGCGTACACATTTCCACGGGCGGTGTCTGCGTTTTTCAGTCTCTCTCAAAACACACACACACACACACACACACACACACACACACACACACACACACACACACACACACACACACACACACACACACACACACACACACACACACACACACACACAAAGACAGTATCCCATTGACGACATTAAAGAATAGGCAAGTATACTGTATCTTTTCAAGGCACTAAGATACACTAACAGAAGCCCAATAGAGAGGGGAGGTTTCCTGAGTCCAAGGACACATCTGGTTTAAACAATTACATGCTTGGAAAGAGTGGCAAAGGATCAAAATTGAAAAGATAGAAAGATACATAAAGACATTAATTTATCTGATTTTATTTCTCAAAGAAAAAAAAGAGGATGTAGCAGGCATAGAAAATAAAAAATTAACAAGATGAGGTCAAATAAGGTCATACTGGAATTTATCCAAGGGTCCAAGGGTAGGGAGGGAAAAAAAATTAGATTGAGCAAAGGAAGAAACTGTTTAAAGGAGCAAGTAAAAACAGACAATAGCACAACAGCACCGTTATATAGTTCCATAACCTCTGTAACCCTGCACTGCAAACACAACTGCACACGCCTACAAACTCATGGGTTTGGTTTCAGTAAAAATAAAATCCAGCAAACAGCACCTGTACAGTAAATACAGCCTGTCTCTGCCAGTGGTGGTGGTCTGCTGCTGAATCCGTGCAGATCTGCAGCTTCATTTAGTTACGACAGAAAATTCAATTGGGAAAGATGTCAGAAAGTCACAAGATCCTCACACTGAACCAATAAGGACACACACACACGCACACGCACACGCACACACACACACACACACACACACACACACACACACACACACACACACACACACACACACACAAGCTGAGTGTGAGAAGGAACTGTGTCTAGATCATGCAGTGGAAAGTACAGTACATGAATAAATAGAAAAGAGCAGTAGAGTAGGGCAATCCTTTTTAATTAAATGAACCTCAAATTCTATTAATAGCCTAACATACTTTAATTATGCCAAGCTGTGAAAACATTTTATGAAGAAGAAAAAATGCATAATTTCTTCAGGATTGCGTCACATAGATTAATTAGGTGTAATTTCTCATGGTTACGGTGGTATCGTGTTCGTTTAAGCAGGAAATTATGGCCAGCTGCAAAACTAAGACCTAATAAAACTAAATGATCCTCTGAAACATTTGCAGCAATTGTGTCAGCCGCAAAAATCAATAAAAGACCAATTAAATGTTCCTCTGTTACATAAAGAGATGTTCCTGTTTGCCATTAAATACGCACTGACCCACCAAGACATTTCATGTTACATTTAACAGATGGAATTGGCAAATAGACAGCAATAAAATCACTCATCCACAGAAATTGTTTGAGTTCTGAAAATATATGCAAGGGTTGAATTTGGTTTCAAGTTATATCCATGTTATGATGCAAAAAAAGATTCAGGAATTGGCTGAAGGCTTCTGACATTTAAAGCAGAGGCAAAGCAAGATGCAACGGCAGCGCATGCAGACAAGGGCTTTAAGTCCCTGTGAGGAATGGGTAAGAATGGGGGGGGGGGTAATAGGGCAGTAATGGTACTGAGGGATAAAAGATAAAGGATGCTGGGGAAAAGGGATGGCGGGAAGAGAGGAAAGCTGACATTCAAAAGGAAATGTTGAAAGAGGTAGATCATTAGAGCGACGAACTGAGTCTGAAGGATTGTTTCAATCGGAGGGAAGAGGAGGAGCAGGATGAAGGGGCACGGAATGAGGGAAAAGGTTTAGTGGGTGAGGGTAAGGAGTGAGAGAAACTTTTCTTGTTTAACAGAAGCTTTTCCTAAGTCGTAAAGACAGGACTGGGTGCTGAATGAAACAGGAGCATCAATAAGCATCTGCAGACTCCTTAGACCCACATGCATGAGATCAATTCTCACAGTAACAGTTCTGCTGATTCTGAGCAGGCATTTCAGGAACATTCATCATGTTGGTTAGCCACATTATCAATTTTAGTGGATTTGTGCATTTCTGTGCAGCTGAAAGAATTTCAACTCTTTTTTTGACTCTAAAATTCTTCCATGCACTAACCTTCATTCCAAAAGGCAAAAATAAAGGTGTATATAATTGATTTTCAGATTGTGTCACACAACATGGAGAAATACTAAACCCCATCTTGTCACTGTCACAAGCTTCACGTCTTCTAAGTAAACTGTTTTTCCAACCAAGCGCTTGCGTTTACACCAAATCCAATGTGACATGAAGTCCATGGATAAAGGCCAAAGAGCACAGGATTAGCTCAACAAATGATCGCAAATGGGACATGCGAAAGGCTTTCAAAGATGTTCTCATGCATGTCCTGAATCTTGAAAATATGCCTGCTTTGCAGCACAGGAGAGAGACCCACTGTGGCAGTGAGGCTGTCTCAGAAACCGGGCATGGCGAGGGAATTCCGCCCCTTCTCTGGTAGCGCAGTCCAAGCATCGGTCGGCCTGTTTCTTGACACCTCTGCTTGGTGTTTCTTTGAAGATAGTTCCTTCCCTCCCCGCTGACACACAAGCAAGAGTGAGCAGAGATAGAGAGATGAGGGAACCACAGAGCTGCAGACTCACACTTCCTCCTATCGCAGTCTGTCGCCGTGTCGACTATCTCCACAGCCAGTCGGTGTCACACTGGTGTCTGGCTGTCTCCCTCTGTCACTCTTTTGTTCTGCGCTGAAGAAAGCGTAGGGCCGCGGCATCAAAGTACAACTGACTTGAAAGCTGTGATTTGAATGTGGGCACGCACAGTGATGGGCACAACATAGGAATAAACATAGCCAACACACACACACATAGAAAACACACTGCACAAATCAGTCACATCAGTTGGCTTTGTAGACAGCATCTGTTCTGCAACCTGTCATTCTCCCCCCTACCCCCTCAATGACAGGTGGAAGGGTTTCAGACTCACGATCTGAGGGGTGCACACAAAGCTCACAGAGACACACACATGGTGCAAGTTTCGCCTCCACACACACACGCATTCACACACACACCTGCTGTGGGGCAGTGCTGCAGTGCCCCATGGTGCCAGGCAGGCTGATGGGTGCGTTGCCTGTTTACGCCACCTGCTCCCTGGACAAACACCCAACGAGTGATCACAGCTGACGAGACGCAGATGAATAGCAACACACATACAATACACAAATGTACAAAACATTAAACCCTTCAACTATCTGAGAAGGTCAAACTTCATTCATTCGGAACCCATCCATCAATCAAGTAGCTCAAACACCCAGTGGGACGGAAAATTTTGTAAACAGGACTTCTTATCTGGAGGTTTGCGAGCAGGCTTGTAAGGTAGAAGGCTGCGGCTCGACTCGCTGGTAAAACAACGCCGACCTTTTGGCCTCCGACTAATTTCTATAAACACATTCTAGCAGATGAGGGCAGACCCTTAACGTGTGGCCGCCGCGCTGCATCTGCTGTGTTGAAGACTTTTATTACCTCCCCCAAGACACGTTTTCACTGGGATCAGCCTGTTGATCTGTTTGCTCAGAGGATTGTACTTTATTCTACTTTGAATGAAAGAACCAATTCATTTGGGAATCTCTTTCGATTACGGGGCAGACCCACACATTTCTTTCACTTTAACCTTTTAAATTCAAATTTTATCTACCACAGATTAAAGACCTAGCATATTTCCATGGAACATGGTGGAAAATTGGGGCATATGCCAAAATTTACACATTAAATTTTGAAATACATCCAGGTAGAAGTGAATCCGTTAGTCTTTTTTTTATTTTTTTTTATTTTAATTTAGCAGAGCCTAGAGAACAGACACTTTAATAGCAAATGTTTTATTTGAATTTAGATCACGTTTATTTTGATTAACAAGGACAGTTAATTGGCAGAAGGAGCTCTATTGAGTGCCTTTGTGGATGATACACTGACAAGGACAGGGACAAAAACCTCATCCCACAGCCATCGGCGCAAAAACAAGGCTTTTTAACACACATGAAAGCGATTGAGGTTGAAGTGCAAAATTGGAAGAGAAGAAAAGAATCACTAACCCTTTGATAAGAAAGCAATGTAATTTATGAGAATGGCTTTGTTGTGCTGCAGGAAGGGTTGATATAATCTAGGCTAAGCCAGTAGTGGATTCTGTAGGATCTCCCAGCGTTCCCAGGAAAACTCAATATGCCTCGAGTTGCGACTGGGAATGCTGGGAAACTTTCTGCGGTATGTATTGTCTTTTAAGGAAAACATGCCAGAGGGCATGAAGCTGTGGGTTGACGTGTGTGTGTGTGTGTGTGTTTGTTTGTGTGTGTATAGGAGCTCTCCTGATAGCGGTTCTATTTTAAAGGCTTGTGCAGACACTTTTTGGTTATCTGCTGATTCCAGCCCTAAGGTGCTGAGAGGTAGGTCTGCATCCGTTCAGTTCTCAATGCGATTGCTGAGCTGCCAAACAATTGGAAGAATAGGGGGGGTGGGGGGCAGCACACACATTGGTGGATTTGCTTAAGTGGAAATTGTTGCACTACAGTAATTGACATCACAAAGAAAAACTGCATAAATTTACAGAGCAAGACAAGAATGACCTTAAAAATAGCAAATAGGAATGTGTTGTACAGAGAACACTTCCACCAGCATGCACATACTTGCACTTGAACAGGAGCTACTGTAGGAACATGATGGACCTCCCCTGATTGGATTCCACACATTTCTTTCTACCACTCAAGGACATGTTTATCCTTCTCTTTCTTACAAATTACAGGGTAGGGGAGAGAGATCATGAAGGTAGAGAGAGGGGGGGGGCGTGCCAGGGGATGGGGAGGAGGGGAGATGTGTTCAGGTGTTCAGGAACAGCTGGTCTTGAAGAGCAAACAGTACCGAGTGTGGAGGGGTGGACAGAGAGATGAAGATAGACAAATGATTGATATTTCCTGGGAGATGTGGAAAGTAATTGATGAACTGTTTATGATGACTGACATGTAAAAGATGAGGCAGCCATGTGTGCAGGCGGATAGGATGCAGTATATCGGTGTTGTGTTGTATACACAGATTCAGTGGATAACACCCACGGCAGACACTGTCCAGGGATCTGACATACAGTATCTGGTAAACACAGGACCCAGTGGAAGCTCTCTCACAGCAGGTTTGTACATCAGTTGAGCTCTGTCAGCAAACAACAGCTTCTGCTTTGTTTGCATTTGAATTTAGACTAGAAATAACAGCTTAATAAACACAGGCAGATACAAGGAAACTGCACCTGAGAGCTTTTCTGCCTCAAAGCCAGTTGATAAATGACAGAAAAACTGCACATGAAACTCAACTGGCCTAAATGGGAAAATTGAAACATAGTTTATTGGCCATGCATTATATCTCTGTGTAGGGCTCCTGAAGCAGACATTATATCTCTGTGCAGGGCTTCTGAAGCAGACATGAGGATTTGGAGGGCTATTGCAAAAGATGGATGTCACAGCTGAACAAATGTTAAGGAAAATTACACACTGAGAATACACGAGGCACCTTCTTTTATCATTTGGAGGCTGGCTGATGCTGCACTGTTTTATAACCCGTTAAGGACATCAGGGGTAATCACCCCCCAAGCACATAAAGTAGTATTCTGTAGACTTTGGCACCCTCTACAGGATTTCAGGAGCACATCCAAATTAAATCAGTCACCAAGGTTCTTGTGTTGGGAGTTCTGCGACACAGGTGTTCCTCATTCGAATAGAAATAACCAAATCATAAAGCCGAATATAAAACTGATTTGGTTCCATAAATATTTATTCAAGATACTTTGCTTTAAATAACCGTTAACCCACACCTTATATTTTTTGTCACTTGACATCAAGTCTCTAGGTGGAGCTGTGGCCCTGGATCCAGCTGCTTAATCGTGACATCATTGGTTACCCATTCCTAAAACGTTCAAATGTGGTTGAGTTCCTTTTGAATGAACTTGATACACGTGTAGACAAATTAATAGAAGTGGTATCCTAAGAGCTTGTGGGCCATGGATGGAGTATTGGCTTGGCGATGGAGCAGCACCCTGGGAGCTTTTAAAGGGCTTGATGAAACAGCACCCTGTAGTGAGCTTATGCTGGTTAGGATGAGGATCTGAAAACACTACAATTATTGGTCATTTGCTCCCCTTTGGGCTAAATGATATTTGAACTAGGCAGGCACAAATCAGCTATGGATTTTCTTGTGCCGTACCTTGATTTCTTTAACTTCGACTATTCTGACACAGGTGGGGGATGGTCTCATACATTCAAACTGTCCTTAACAAGTAAGACAGTTCAAGTGACTTTTTCAATGAGGAAGAGCGAGATATTGCCCAAATCCGTAGGGTCACCTTATTTGTTCTTACAAATTAAAGACAAGCACACAGTGTTTTGACTTTCTCCAAAAAAGATTTATTAAACAGTTTTCTTGTTGGCAGCAGCAACCTGTGGAAAGAGGAAAGAAAAAATAATACAGAAGATATGCTTATTATGTTGAACAGAAAGCCAGGTGCTATTCTGCTTTTCAGAACTTTTCTTGAAATTGAAAACACAATTACTTGGTAGGAGGGGGGGGGCATTTTAATGGATTCATTAAATGGCTGCAATTGTGGCTGCAAATAACCAACTATTCAAACTCGTATGAGACAATCAAATAAAATCCCCTCATCTCCTTAAACTATGGGTTTATGGTTTATTGTAAATTCCTCACCACATTAACGCTCACTGTAATAATGCCTTTAAGCTGCAAATGCAACTTAAGGGAGTAAGATGCTATCAACTGCAATCTCATCAAGGCTTGTAAACAGTTTGGAAGAGAAATTTACAGTTGTTGCCAAAAACATTGCGACTGGTCTGACAGCACATGGCTAAAATCTCACTTGTACAGGGAAAAGCATCAATCTCTTGAAACAGGTGCAACAGGAGAGTTAGTAGAGCTGCACCAACATGATTCCCTGTCAGCGTGATGCAGCAGATAGGTGGGGCTGGGCTGGTCTGCTCATCTGCATACAGCTCATTAGCATGGGTAAACATGGAGAAAACTGGTGCCATATGGCAGACTTGCCAAGCATGAAATTCCCTCCTCGTGTTTACCCCCTTTACCCTTGGATTATTACAGCGCTGCTTGCCTCTCTACTGATTTTTGACAAGACCCAACTGTGATTTGCTTTAGTGAGAGCAAACAATTCTGGTAGCATGCCATACAGGACAAGCAACACCCTACACTGGCAGACAAAAGTTGACCAAGGACAAATGCTTAAGAAAGCCTCAAATGTTGAAGTGGCGCAGCGCCTGTACACCCAAAAACAGACAAGCCTTCAAATCGAAGCAAAAAGCTATTTCAAACCAACAGCGCCGCACACTATGCAGCTGAATATCAAATGAAATCCTACAATATCCTACAAAAATGACAAAAAAGATATCATGGCCAGCATGAGGCTGTCATATCTATTGACAGATGTGGTGCCTGGTACCAGTGTGTTAAAACTAGCAGGTTTTAGTTGAAGTAGATGTCAATAACAATTTCAGCAGACGGACTTGTTTCTTACCTGGCCAGCAATTCTGTCCAGGTCTCTGGTTCCCTGGGAGGTTAGTCTGCGACCACTAAGGAAAATGAGACAAAAACAAGAAAATGGAGGAATATTAAAAAAAAACAAAAAACATAGAACTTCTGTCAAAACGGTACATGCAAAATTCTTAGATTAACAGCAAGCTCCAAAAGTAAACTCACATTATCTGCCTGTATAGCCATTTATCAGTCTAACTTGTTATAATGTGAGATAATGACTGTGGACATGACAGCCTTCTGTCAAATGTAGAAATAGATGATACTTTGCTTGTGCCGAAAGCATCAAAATTATTTTTAAAATTTGTATATATTTTACTCTGGTGTGAACTGTTGCTTTAAGACCTTAACAACCACTTATTGCCACAATGAACACTATTCGAGTCGAGAAAAATCACATCAATCCTCCATCTGACACCAAGGCACAAAAAAAAATCATTCATCATCAACTCTGAAACAAAAGCATTTCTAATGGGAAAATCATTTTCCCGTGGGCTTGAACTTAGAGCCAATTAATTAGTCCTTGACACAGTGTGGTTACACATTTATCGCTGACTCAACTCAAAAATTCTAACTCATGAATATAAAGATTTCCTAGTTGCAGAATTACAGCAACACGTCTCCTTAAAATGTGACCATGAAATCAGAAAAATGAGGCAGGGAAATTGGGGTCTACTTGTCTGCATAGTAAGAATGACAGAGGACAAATATAACAAAAGACTCAACTATCCAGTGCCTCTGGTGACCCAAATTTACCCCATTTGTGCCAATTAATACACACAAGTATTAAGTACAGATAAATACTAACAAATGCCTTGTTATACATTGTTATAATTCCGTAATAGTCAACCTTTAAAAACTTTATGAGCACCACTATTTATCATGACTCATGTTACTTCTTTCCTTCCTCCAGTCTAATTTATCCCATAATTAATGACTCATTGTTGTGATTACTGAGGGTAACAACTGATAAGTCAATAGCATTTGACCTGAACATAAATATAGAAGTTTGACAGATTTCCATTTAACTTAGTTTTAACAGTAGCTAAAATTTTAAATCCTACAAACATTAACAAAAATGTAGCTTACTCGAAATAATACGGGACTTCCAACTACAGACAGCTAAAATATACTAACTTTCCTGGTGATTACTTGCCAAACTGCGTGGTATGACAGCTTCGGAGCACTGAAATTATTTCACTGGCAAATGATCTGTGCTTTGTATTGTAGTTACATGTTTGGCTGCAGTAGCAGTACAGAACACAGAACAGTACAAAAAGCTATGTTTGACAATCTGTTGCACACCAAGTGTTACTCTGCAAACTTAGATGCCTGTAAACCACATTAGCAGTTACTTGACATCAGAGTAACACTGATACTTTTCAAGGGCACTATGAGGGTTACAAGCTGGAGATGCAAACTGAACAGCTTTCACTGGAGTTTGGTTTCTGTCACTAATGGTTCAATTGCCTGTGCTTTTACAGTCCCATTTTTTCCTCATCTCACTGTGGACTGCTACAAGCTAATGTGAGACGCAGATACACAGAAGGACAGACTGGCACTTAATCATCAAGATAAAAATCAACATGAGTGTAACAGACTGGGACAGCTTATCCATCTCATCTGATCTCTGTGGATTTTCATAAGGCACATGTTAGGAGTGCTGCTTGTGAACTTGCCTGTATGAGACAGTTGCAAGGACAAACTAGTAGCATGTTTTACAACCCTTAAGGGTACTTAGTCGCTGTGGCGACCCCTGAAGGGAAAAGCCGAAAGGAAAAGAAGAAGGGTACTTAGTCCGATCACCAAAGCCTAAGATCATACAGCTACAAATGACCATTCTGAAATTTCAAAGCCTTTTCCATTTTAAAGTGGTGACAATAAAATCCCACTTTATGGTAACTGCAAAGCTTAATTAGTTTTAACAGCAAAATAGGCCACATGCTTTCAGCAGTTCATCCGCCAAGTTCTGTCTGCAACATTAACAATGTCACACAGTGACCAACAACAATATGAAAATCTTATTTTATGGATGAAGCTATTGTAGCACTGTAAGATTGTAGCACTGTAAGATAAGCAGTGACCCCTTTGTTAATGTGAATGTAGCATTTATGCAGAATTGGAACCAACATCCCCAGATAAGTGGTGGGTGTGTGGCCAATGATGAAGTTATGTTCCACTAATAACAGTGCAAGGCAAAAAACATAATTAGCACAACACAGATTAACTGGTGAAACCAAATAATTGTCTCTTCTTAAAATTTTGGTTACTCACTTAGCCCAGTTTGAAATTTGACTGAGGATAGGATAATACTGTTGGTACTATTATTGGAAGAAGGCTTATTAAGAATAGACACAACTGTCTGTACCACACACAAACTTCAAACAGAACGACAAATGGGTGATATGTCATTACTCAACCCCACTGAAAAGGCTTCTTTAAACAAACTGATAAACATTTCTAGCATTAGAATAAAATCATGATCTGCTGGCGGGAATCAATAAGAGGCACACACCCATTGGGATCCTTCTCAATCATCTTGAGAAGCTCGAGGGCCTGCAGGACCTTACGAGCTACGTTCTTGGATCCTACGCTGTAGTGGGCAGGGCATACGCCATTCCTCTGGCGACTGCCATAGATTTTTGTCATGGAGCCAACACCAGCACGTCCACGGAGGTATAGGTGGCGAACTGTGGATGCTGTGAAAGCAGATGCAGTTTTAATTACGCAAAACAGTAGTAATAAGTGCTTTCAGAATTCCATCAACATGGTGAAACAGATGCTATTGACTACATAAATAAAAATCAAAAAATCAAAATCAGAACAAGGACAAAAAGGTATAATCCCAGCTGTCACATGATTTACGTACAATAACTTGAAATGTTTTCAGTTTTAAAACTTATAAAATAAAATTCAAGCGCTCCGTGGTATAAAGTGTCACTTGCCACAGGTAATTATTAGGTATCAATTATCATAAAATTGAAGTATTTACAACAAGCCAATCTTCATTGACCAGCAAAATGTCCTTCAGCATAAATAACCATTCAGATTCTAATGGAACAGATTGAGAGTTCAGGTTCTAGCCCAAAAGCACTTCGAGACTGTCTAGTAATAATGTGAAAATCAATTAACTTCTACAATCAGTGATTCCGAATTTTTCTGGGCGAAGTCTCAAATTTGTTCTGCACGTTTAAGCAAACTTAGGATACTTCTTGTAATACAGAGACACTGTAATTCAAACAAATTCAATTCAAACTAAAAACAGCCATTTACCAGCTCTGATGTAGAACCAGTTCTCATCACTGGGGGCCAGCTCTTTGTGCTTGCCAAGCTTCACAAGGTCCACCCAGTCAGGTACCTTCAGCTTTCCTGATCTGGGGATAGAAAAGAAGTGTGACTTGACAAACTACTGCAACAGGTTTATATAATTTAACACTTAACCTTAACAAAGAACTACATTGTGACAATAAAAAGAATATAGAAAAGTTATTAAATCAGTTCAGACGTAACATTATACAAATCGTATTGGTATAAAATAAATAAATTAAAATACAGTCATTTAACCATGTGAGCAAACTGCTAATATGGCCTAAAATGATCAGCAATTACCTTCAGTAAATATATTATATGATCACCCAAAAGCATACATTATTTATCAGTGGAAAATACATCTTTACATTTGGAACTTACTTCTTCAGGAATGCAGCCAGGGCACGGACAAACTCCTGCTGATTGACGTCTTTCACTGTGACACCCGGCATCTACCGATAGAGACGACATTGCAGAGAGGTTACATTACATACATATACTGTGCGCTCCACTGATACAGAAAACCTTTAAGGTTCTGTATTAAGTCACTAAACAACTTAAGTTCACTAAAGGAACTGATATTGATGTGTGAAGACATGTAAGTCTATTAAGACTGAATGAATGGTTTGAAACAACAATGATTCTCAAAATGCATTGTATTAACTGTATGAATTGGTTGAAAATATTGTAATGAGAGAGATGTTTCATTGATCCCTGGGACTACACAAGCCAAACGGCCTCTACCTGTCAGCCCTGTTTTTCTGATGTTGATGTCGCAAATGAGATGGTGAAGTCTATTGAAATGACATTCAAAACAATAAACCAAATGAATAATAAAAATAAACATATCAAGCTGCGTATAAGTATAGGATTCAATGGAACATGTGTCTATGGACTCACCATTGCTTATTGATCTATTGTTATTGACAACATTAACACCAACAACCACAGCAGCGATCTAAGAATTTATGGCTGATGGATGCTTGGGTTCATACAGTATATTATCAGCTTTCTAGGATTAGCTTTCCTTGGAACCTCAAAGGCGTCCTTTCACAGCATCGCTAGCTAACATGTCAACTAATAGTACGCTACATACAATTAATCTAGTAATCCTAATAAAATAAACCATACTATCAACAATGACAACCTTTCAGTGTCATTATCTTAGCAAGACACTAACTTGACATTTCGGTATGAAATATAAAGCTAAATGCGGCTAACTTAGCTAGAAGCTAGTAGGCCCCAACGAGGTAGCATGGGGGCAGCCATCACGAGCACAACCGCAACAACAATGTAAATACCTAATTTATCGGTTACATTATTTAGTTACATGTGCCAACCACAACCAACACAATTTACACGACTTTATATTTTATTTGGCCGCATTTCAGGGGAAAATAGTGAAGATTTTCTTCCATTTCATAGCATACAATCACAGAAGTAAAAAGCCGCTTTACCTTGCTTGTGCACAGGAGAGGGAAGAGGGTTACACGGGGTTTCCGACACATGTTTAAACGGGCAAATCTCGTTAGATCACGCGAGACTGGAGCGACGTTCCCCCCCCCCACCGTTTCTCGTCCACGCGGTTCTCCGACCAGGTTTTACCAAGGTTTCGTTGCGACGGAAAGGTCACACGTGTAACTTCGTGAATTTTTAACATACAGATACAGCGTGCAATTTGTCAAACAAACAAACAAACAAACAAAACAAGGAGGGTAGATCATGAAAAAAAAAGATTCGTTTTTTAGGTTAACTGTAGGGCCTACATTCCAAATTCCGACCATTTCAACATTCCTATTTCACACAGACTTTTTAAAAATGACGCCGCAATGTGGATTGTCTAATTTTCCAGTTTGGGATTAAAAAAAAGTGTCTGTCTATTCATCTACCCATTCATCCATGTATTCATCCGTCTATTCATCCATCTATTCATCCGTCTATCCAGCCATCCATCTAGTTAAGCTCCAAAACCATGGATAAGGGCAAACTGTCAATCTTTAAGAGGCAACATTAACACCACATAGATTAAGATTTCATTTCATGTCGAAATAAGTAAATATAGGCTAAGTGAACAGTGTGTAATATGTTCTGTGTACAGTATATATACAGGGTATACACTGTACTGTGTATATACTGTGTGTGTGTGTGTGTGTGTGTGTGTGTGTGTGTGTGTGTGTGTGTGTGTGTGTGTGTGTGTGTGTGTGTATTTGATATACATTATTACCTCTTTCAAGGTGGTGATGTTTTTGCTGGCATTGATTTGTTTGATTTGTCTGTCTGTTTGTCTGTGGACAGATTTATTTTTCACTGATACATTTTCATCTCATAAAATTTGGAGTAATCTGGATAAATGGGCAGATCCAGGAATTCTTCAAGAGAATACAAAGCTATAAGAGACTAATGCTTTTAGGTGCAATGATGTAATTGGGAAACTAAGTCACCTTGGCAGAGGTTTGCACACTCTAAATGCTGTGTAGTCAGTCTATTTTTAATTTGGCTTGTGGGTACGTTTTTATGAATTGAACCCTTCTTACTTTGAATCTATAGCAACCATTTGCCAGGAGCTCTACAGACAATGGGAAACTGATTTGTGGAATTATTGATGTACCTACTTAGGCGGGTTTTTTGAAGTATAGACACATTATCCAGGCCATGATTGTCCTATACCTCAATGAAAGTCACTTATATGTGAAAATCATTTCAGGGTTTGTGCGATTTCTCTGTTTTATGACGAATATTAAACTACCATATAAAGAAAAAAAAAGAATGGTAAAATATCACAATAATAACATGGATGATGTAAGTTAGAAGCTTAAAGGTGGCATTGAGGATGAGACATACAGTATCCTAGCAATAAAGTCTGAGGCTGTCTGTATTTTGATTCATGAGACAATGCCTTTAGATAAGCCTTTGTAAAATCTCTTCTTTATCACCTCCAACACATGTCCATCATCAAAAAGCACAATTCCTTCTGAGTTAAGAGCTATCTCTTATTTTCTTTTGCTTTTCTCAAATTGTCTGAAAATTTGTGGAACAGAGACAAGGTGACAGAGCTGGGCTTTGTAATAAGAACAAAGAATAGAACTCATGTTGGTGTGTGTTGCACGCTCGTTTGGGCATATGTGCATACTTTATTTCCATATTTCCTTGGCTAGCAGCAGTTTTGTTGCCCTTTGCAGATCTCAGATGGAAAGGGCAGTCATGCTCTAACATTGACACAATTGATGTGTTTGCAGACACCACAGAGAGAGAGAGAGAGAGAGAGAGAGAGAGAGAGAGAGAGAGAGAGAGAGAGAGAGAGAGAGAGAGAGAGAGAGAGAGAGAGAGAGAGAGAGAGAGAGAGAGAGAGAGAGTTTGACTGTAGAAGGCAAGAGGATAGGCAGATGTTTATGTATCAGGTTTATATGCTCTCAGTTGGGGCAGACAGATTGGAGTGTGAGGTGAGAAGAAGAGATAAAGATCCTGGAGGGAAATATAGACAGACAAATCATAGTGACTAGATTTATAGCGTTTGTATAAACTAGGCCTGTCTGTGTCATCGCAACGCTTCGAAACAGGTAACTACACCTTTTAATCCTCATCTACTTCTTCAACATGCCAATATGGAGAAATTTGTCACTCTTCATCTCTCAACTCTCAACTTTCTCGTTCTGATTTTTCACCCTGTAGTTTGAATGTTGTTTCAAAGAGCCCGATTGATTAAATGGGATAATTAATTACACTGCCACACAGCAGCAACCATTTGAATTGAGAATTCACACAAGGTGGATTAAACCCCATTAATTACTCCAGCAAATCAATTTTGCCAAGGCCCTTCAAGTGGAGAGACAGGAGACAACTGTGTAAAGTAATTATGAAATGCTACAAAGAGGTTATTTCAGACAAGGATGATTTTTTTTAGAAAAGTGACAACTCACACCAAATGTGCTGAAAAGGTCAAACTAATTATGCTGAATGGACAGGTGTTGTACTTCTGTGGTAGATCTGTTATTTCAGTGAAGACCCACTTCATGGTATTAGAGACTTTTGTTTGATGATTCCCTGAAATTAGCTGCCAATCCATTTTGAATGCATTTGCTACAAATTATGCACTGCGGGAGTGCGTGCCGGAATGATTGACTGTCAGTGCTCATGTATTTGCACAAGAATGTCTAGACCTATTGCTGTTTCTGTGAGCATGAATGTGCAAATGATGCATCGTTGGCTACAGCGAAAAGAGAGACTAAACAAAGAGCAGGAAAAAGGCAAGAATAGAAACTGTTAACAGTGTGTTGCCACCCAGCTTGGTGCTTGCTGCTCTATGTTGGCATGGCGCTCACATCCTCGGTGGAGAACTTCTGTCAAGTTTGGTCTGGCTTGACCTTTTCATTCTCCAGGCACGTTTACAGCTCTCCAATAACTATCAAAACATGTTCTCTCTTCCTGCCAATCTTTTTGCCTGTAACATAGACCTACATTGGGTTCAAACCTGCCACATCCAGCATCAGTCCTTTCTTGTCAACTGTTTTTGTGATGCTGACCTACAACCCTTTGCTTTAACTGAACATTTTCTGTACTTGTTTCTCATTTGTATTCCTTCTGTTTGTTGGGACATTTCTTTGACAAAGCAAGTTAACACTGCAAGTACAGTTCATGCCAGCAGAGAGATGTGGTAACGGAAGGCAGGGGTGGCAATTAGAGTCAGAATGAGCGAGGCTGCATTTGCATAAGCATCAGTACTTTTTCCTTCAATTTCTGCTCTTTTAATCCTTATCAGTCACGACTTTAACCACATTCAAATACGTCCTAACTGTTCTTTTTTTTTTTATATATCTCTGTCAGGCATGGAGTTGATGTGGCTGTACTCCCTGTGCCAGTGCATCGTATCTGTATCTATAATTGTGGTGAGTGTAAGGTTATGCATGTCGGTCAGTGGCGGAACCAGAGAAACCAACGTCCAGGTGAGAATTCAACACGTGCAGACGCAACCGAGGAGCGTCTCATGCTGTCTGCGCCTGTGCCTCGGCTGGGTGGGAGCTGTGGGAGGTGCTGCTGGGGTCCCCGTCACCGTGTTGCTCAACCTGCGAACCTCCCAGTGCCTTTACACTTGTATAACTTTGGTGTGTTGCCCCATGCTGGTCAGGCAATTTACCATGTTCTTGATGATGCTGCTCACACTGGACAGCCATCTGCAGCTTCACCTGGAGCACCGGTGAGTCCAGAAGAATGCTGGAGAATAATAATTACTATGCAAATGTCAGACATGAGGTGATTTGGAAAAATGTGTCTCAGATTGCATTAATCTGTTCCTTGGTTAGTCCACATAAGCAACACAGACCTTTATTCACCACGTTAGGAGGAGAATTAATATCATTTTCATCCCCTTATAGTATCCCCTAACAACAAATACTATATGGCCTATATGTTCCCACGCAAAGCCTATCAGTAAACAGATAACAACGCCAGATAAACTCATACAGATGGTGTAAAAATCCATCTTACAAATCCACAATGCTCTGAAAGCTGTGCTTGTGAGAAAGAATATGTAGGTGGTAAGCATCAACTGACACAAAACATGTTTTTTCTGCAGGAAAGGAAGAAAATAAGAGACAGAAGCAGCAAACATGCTATTGAATGGCATTATAAAACAGGCTGTTTGTTCAAGACACATGAGGTTGTATTTTTTTGAATCACATCCTTCCACTGTTGAGGCAGGGGTAGGTAATACTAATGTGTTCCGGAGTGTTCACATGTTCGATTGATTGCAGCCTAAAACGCCATCATTTCAGTGAAAGAAAGAATAATGTCTTTATTTAATGGTCTCAATTTGCTTTGCACCCACTGTAGAAAGTAGGATTTTGTTCACCTCATTCAGAACTATTTTCAAAAGCAAGAGTTCACTCGAAATTGTCAATAATAGTTGATGTTAGCCAAGGCAAAGTACAGTTATTTGTCTGGCATCTTTCATCAACAAAGCTATTCAAAGTCTTTTGGATGAAATATAAAAGGCATTGGGATGAAATATTAAAACAAGAAAAACATGAAGCAACATGAGAAGCATTTTGATTGAGTTAAAAGAAAAAATACAGAGAATAAAATATATAACAAAATAAGTGGATAAAGGTTCAAGTGCAGTGGAAGAACTGAGAAATTAATTGATCGAATCAATGGCAGAGGTGAACAGGAATGTTTTCAGCCTTGATTTAATAGAACTGAGAGTTGAAGCTACTATGTTTGGTTCAGGAGTGTGGAGCTTGAAAACTGCTGCTTCTGCATGTTTAGAGACGATTTGTATTTTGTGTGTTGTGTCAGTGACTTAATAGTTTTGTAGAAACCTTATGAGTTAATCGCTTGTGTTGACTTCACTCTTTAAGTCCTTTCAATGTTGTTTCAGTATAGATGGCACTCACATACTGTATGTCCACATCCACATCTGTAACCCCAGGTACTCCTCACTGATAACCCATCAACGGGTTCTGTGTGTGGTTCTGCTCTGCTGGGTGGCCTCCGTTCTGTCTTCCTTCGCCCAGTTCATTGGATCGGACGTCCTTGATGCTTGGAGAAGAGACATTATAGATTCAGACACCGCTGGCCTTGAACTGCAAGGCAACTGGACAACCTCTTTACCCCATGGCACTCCTTCCCCAACCCCAAAATACAAGGTGATTGGACAGCATCTTCCATATGGAGGATTCCTGTCAAAGTTTTACGTGGAGGACATGCACAACTTCAGCTATGCTGAAATACACCGAAGCCACTGGGGAGTGTGTGCCCCTGACACTATTCTCAGTCCCCACTTCCTGGTCTATGTCCATGGGATGATGGTGTTCGTGCTCCCCTTGCTTTGCCTGCTGTTCATTTACCTTGACGTGCTATGCATCAAGCCCAGGCAGGCTCCCTTTAGTCATGGAGACCCCCCCAAACACAACTCCAACTGGGTACATTTCCTGACTTTATCCCTCTCTCTTTTAGTTCTGCTGTGCCTGCCGCTCCACATTATCCATGCCCTGTTACTTTTCACCACCAGTACCAATGTTCCTGCCTGGGTTCACGCAGTCGCCATGTTCCTCTTCCAATTGTATGGCCTTGTCCCGCAGATCCTCTTTACTCATCCAAAGAAACAGGCTGGGGAAGAACGGTCATCTTTTCCTCTTTCTGTACAAAATCTTCCACCTGCATTAGCCCCATCCAGGAGAAAATCTGTCCGCAAAGCCATCTGTGATGCCGTGCAAGCTGCTCCGTGGTCGTCAGCTAAGCACTCCCTGAAAGCCAAAGTGTGTCCAGAGGTCTGAGTTTCTCAGAAACGTTTGGATATAAGGAAAGGCTAGCATTTGTCACATTTCACTGCAGAGTATAAATTTGGCATTTTTAATTTTTAACTAATCAGAAACTTTGTGCACAGATGCTATGAATTACCAGCAAATGAAAAAGGCCAGTTAATCATCAGGTCCAACACTAAATGTCAATACGAAAATTAAGCCTCCTGATGATGATTACAGATGTGTGTTTCCTTGTGCTTTTTATGGCTCTCATTCTAAGCCTGTTCTTAGTCTTTGCTAAGCCTGCTATAAGTAATGTAGACATCTGAGTGACAGCACTTAATTAAACATGTGATAATAATATAGTGGTCTAGAGAGGATGAAGTATTGTGCTGAAAACATCATTAACCTGGTTATGACAATCTTCATGGCTGTTTTGATTACGGTTGTAAATACAATGTGATGCTGTCTTGCAATAAAAAAGGCCCTTGCTCACTCTAATTGGATTGTTCATCTTGAACAGTGTTTTGTATGAAATCAGTGATGGAGAAATCCATCTCTATTTACATGGAACACGGCCAATACATTCAACACACATCTTTTCCATTTCTCAGCAGCTCTTTTTATCCCTTTTTCTTCAACTTTAGATTACTTATTTGCTCTTTCCCCTCTCGTTTTCAAGCCCTTTCTCTAGATTTTCTGCTTATTTTGCATTTTTCTCTTTCATCATGCCTTTCCTTGCTTTCCATTTCCTCTTTATGTACAAAACACATAATACACTAGTATGTCTTTCATCGCTTTAAAAAAAAAAATCCCTGACTGGAACACATTATTCATAGAGAAATCTGGTCAAGGGGAAAAAAAGATTTCCCCAGCTTCCCCATTCAATTGTTCTGTCTGCCTCTGTGCTTCCTGATTATGGTAGGTCTCAACACACTCGGGCACCTCAATCAATGCCGCACGCTGCGCTGCCACTATATATACTTCTTGCTTCACTAGGACCCCATTGAAAGACCAGTGAACGTAAGCTATGTTCCCCATCTCTGGGTCATTACAGTTCGCTTTACATATGGAAATAAGTGTGTCTAATACACCGTGAAGCCTCCAGAAATGATACTTGTGTTTGGATGGGCTGTAATATCTACTGTAACTCCTAGAAATGAAATATGGCTGCTATAAATGGGTCATAAATGGGGGGTTCTCTGATGTTACAGGACGTTAATCGGTGAAACATCGGGGAGCAGCACTGAATAATTCATCAATATCCTGCTGTCATTACTGGCCAGAGTACGCTACATTCACTGCATGTCATAAACTCAGGGAGGAATACAATTGACTATTGTCTGGCTTGTCTCAGTCTCATTTTTGCTTATGTCTATCGATTTGATAATCACTCTCTATGATCACAGTGGTCATCTGATTGTCATCAGATCCAGCAGCTTCAGCGTTATGATCAGATAATGGCTGGTTTCCCATGGGAGTGGCACAAAGAGCAGAAACAGCATCAGCAATTACCTAACAGTAATTCTTTTGAATACACTGTGTTTGTAATAGAAATTGTGTGTGGAAATTCTAAAAAACAATTTACTTTTTTAAGTTCTATTTTCCTGTGTGGAGAAGCAGACATAACGGGGTCAAACAACCAGAAAAACACAGCTAGGCTTTGTGCTCTGCATTCCAGAAAAATAACAGATAAAAAATTTGCTTGAGGTACACACACATCTGTTTTTCAGATATTTAAAGGGACAATATCCTCAGATTTATGACTCATTGACCACTATTGAGAGCAGGAGTTACCTGGACTACTTTGGCTCCATCATAAACTGAACATATACATGCTGTCCACACACTTTTGTGTGTGTTTTGTTTGTCGGCCAGGGTGTCAACTCAAGCTGGTAGCACTTGGCAAGTCCATTACTTTGATTGCTGTTTGACAATCTGTCTTTATGACAGGCGACCATGGAGCCTTGCCATCGATGGAAGAGAAACACATCGATCTATCACCCGGAGACCTCCGGCAGCTTTCAAATCTAGCCCCGCGCATAGATGGACATGTTGAGTGCTTCTCGACAGAATCGGGTATTGATTGCACAGAAGTTAATGGTAGAGTCATATTTTTCGACGTGCATCTGACTCACCCCTTCCTGTCACCCTTTCTTCCCCACTATCTATTCGTATGATTCATTAGCAGCACCACAAAACCATCTCTATTGTTTATTCTATTTACTTTGAATGAGCTGCCGGTTATAAGCAAGAAGCTCCATCGCCTTCATCTTTATCTACCCACCAATAACTCCACCACTCCCCATTGTTCTAATCATATGCTCCGTCTTGCTTTCTTTTCCACTGCATTTCACAAACAGCACCTGCTAATTATACAGTAAACACATTCATAAAAAACATTCTGACCCCAAAAGGCTGTTTTTGGATTCTTTTTATTTTGTCGTGCTTTGTTTCTTTCCCCTATAAAGAAATAGTTAGCTATATATCAACAATGACACATGGACTCTAAAATAAACAAGAGTGAAAGACAGGAGAAGAGACAACTTGGCACAGGAGACAAAGAGAGAAAGACTGAGAAAGGGAGAAAAGGTAAGAGTTGAAAAAGACTTTTTTTTTTTTTTTTTTTTACAGTAGAACTAAAAACAAACCATGGGAAGCGTACATTTCTTTAACATTTACAATTATAATAATAACAACGGCAATAATAATAACATTAACATCATAATTGTTCAAATAATAATAATTAAAAAAATCCATAAGACCTCTGGTTTCTCATAAAGACATGATATTTTTTTTTATACTTTTCTCAATTTTTTTTAAAGATCACTGGACAGTACTTTGTTCGGCTTTGCACCTCTATAGGCTAATATTCTGTGTTAGTATAGTTGCTTCATAATGCGTTTCAATAGTAAAGTGTTTTCTTATTTCTTAAAAGTTTCCTTTAATTTATGTTGCTGTTCATTTTTATACAAACATGAAGTTTGGAGATATGTATATTTGTTCGGTCGTGTTTACTGTACGTATGAATGTGTGCATGTAGCTGCATATGTGTGGTAGCCTTCAGAGCAATCCATCCATTACACTTTGTCATTCACTTCTTCTATCGTTCCCTTTGCCTTTTTTCCCCCTAATAAGACTTTTTAACCTTTTCATCCTCTTAATAACATTCTAAAATAATTAAGCTTTTCTTTAATGCCTTAGCAAGCCGTATTCATTTCTTCTTTGTTCGGAACGGAGCCCGGCGCTAATCCTTTCATTACGAGGAGCCAACAAAAGAGGAGAGACAGAGGGGGAGAGAAAGAGATATAAGGGAGAGGAGAGAGGATGGTGGCAGGTAAACACAGAAGAAGGAGGAGCTTGATCATAAATGAAAAGAAAGGGAACCTTCTTTGCTATGCTGTTGTAGTAAGAGAGAAAAAAAGAAAATATTTGCAGGGCATTCAGCTTGTTAGGGATGTCTGGATATTTCCCCGAACTCGGGACATGGACACCTCAATGATGTAAAAAAATCATACACGAGTTCCACTCGGTAGCGAGACGCTGTGGCAATACTAAAATTTTTAAATCGACAGTATTTGCACCTAGTGGTTAGTATGTCCCGGTCAGCTTCCTTCCACCTCACATACTCTCCTGGTCCTCCTCACACACTGCTAGCACTGCCACTCAAACACTGAGCTTTGTGAGATAGGCAATTTTCTTCAGGCATAGAATTATAGCAATCATCTGCCTCTAATTCTTCTCCCACTATGCCGGTCGCATGGGCAGAGTGCCTGTTTTCCTTTGTGCTCCCCACTTCCTCCTCGATCAAAATAATTATGGCATCATTTTGTTATTGTCTACATTCACCGTGCCCACACCTGCCCCCCCGCCCCTCCCTTAGCTTCTTCCACTTTTCCCCAGTTTCTTCAACGTATAAGTATATGGCACAGTCGTTAATGGCTGGTGGGTCTCTATAGGCTCCCTCTCTCTTCGTCTGCCTCTGCGTATTTGTGTGTATGACATGGTGTGAAATGAAGCAAGATGGTCTGGTCGTGTGAAATGTCTGTTTACAGTCGTTTTCAGAAGGCTGCCCATTATGGCACATTGTATATAAGGTGTGTGTTTGTTTGTGTGTCTGTGTGTGTGCATGTGTGTGTATACTGTATAAGGGGAGGGAAGGGTGAGGTGGGGTTGGGGATTTAGGAATGAGGTCATCAGAGAAGGGAATGGGAAAGGAATAGGGCTACAGTAGGTACTCCTTTTTGCCCTGGCTGGCGTCGTTCCCATTGAGGAAGGCCTCCTGCACTTCACCATGTTCATCCAACCCACTGGCCTCATGGGTATGGTAGGACCCTGAGTGAAGAGTCAGACAGAGGGAGAGAGAGAGAGAGAGAGAGAGAGAGAGAGAGAGAGAGAGAGAGAGAGAAAGAGGAAGAGGGAGATTGGAAGGGGAAGGTTAGGTGGCAAAGCGTCATGATCATTGAGGCGCCATGCAGCATTACAAAATCACTGTGCCCTAATATTACTGAGCATCATACCTGTGACTGATTAATTCATTAGTTTACTGATTGTTATGTCAGTACCAAGCAAGAATAGGCTCTCTGGTACGGTACGAGCCTACCATCAGAAATTAAACGCAGGGGATGGATGTGCAAACACAAGATGCAGCGGGCGGGTCAGGGTTGGAGGAGATAATAGAGAAAAGGAAGGGGAATAGGGAAGGAGGAAAGAGTGGCAGAAGAGGGAGGAGGGGAGGTTAGATGAAAGAGAACAACGGCACCTTTGCGTCACTCAGGAAACCCATTATGCACATTTTTACCAGCTAAATGTGTGTATGATTAATGATAATGGCGCGTTGTAGGTTACAGGGAGCAAATTGTTCGTGTCATCTCCCTGCTTGACTGTCCCCTCACTCCAGGGGTGAGTGACACTCCCTTTCTACTTACCACAGAGGTTGACTGGCATACTGACAGTCACGGCTGAAGACAAAGACTTGGTCTTGTCTCAACGTAGTTTGGTTGTAATGATCCCGTCTCAGTGCTGACTGGCGGTCAAGCCATACCGAGAGTTGACTGACAGTTAGCTTAGCCAAGGGGAGCATTTGCTGCCTGCTAATTCCTAGATCTTCTTTTGGCAACTGCTGTGCACAGTTGAAGGCTGCCAAAATCGAGGCACTTAAAAAGATAGGGAACTCAGGGAGGCCGCTTTTAATAGATGAACCTTGATTGACTAAGAAATGGTGATAAAACATGTGGGCCACACCTACATTTCCAACTCCACTCTATTTCTTTCGCTATGCTGGACAAGGTCTTAGATCATGGACAGGGCACGGCTCGAAAGGAGCATCCTATCCTGTTGGCTTTCTACAGACAGGTTTACACCTCAGTTTAAAGGATTATTTTCAAAGAATCTGATCCTTATCTGGCCAGCATTGATATTTCTCTACAGGATGTTATGCCTACAGTTGAGAAATGAGAAAATGCGCCAGTGGGAAATGTGACAAAATCCTCCGATTACCAGTATGCTTTCTCTTGCTTGTGGTGGAATTTTGTGTTATTCTGTGCATCTGTGTTTATGAGTGTGTTACCTTTCTGTCGGACAGAGCACCAGATGGTGACAATGAGGACACAGATGACGGTGAAAACCAGCAGAGCCAGAACACCACCTATCACTGCATATGGTACCGCACTGTGAGTCTCTACCACTGCACCAGGGTCTGAAAGAATAAAAGAGAAAGTGTGAGGTAAAGAGAAGAACTCTGGGCATGAAATAACTTCGGAAGAGAAAGGAAAAAAGGAGAGATAATAGTAAGAGAGATGTAGGGTAAAACAGAGGATAGTGATGGAAAGAGAGTGCATTAAAATGCTATCGTCAAGGAGAGGGAGACAGAAGAAAAGAGAAGTCAATATTGTCCGTGAAAGTTCCATTATCACCTTTCATCACCCTTCACTGCACAGAACCCCAGAATGATTGAGAAAAAGGTGGAATATGAAGAGAGTGAATAAAGATGGTAGCTTCTAAACACCTTCTCCAGCGAAGCACCTGTCGAGACCACAGAATATTCCGAGCAAGGGAAACTTTGAGTGTGTTTATAACTTGAGAATCCTGGATTATGAAATTGTTTCACCAAAGCATGAGTGAAGATGAACGAAACCAAATTCTCACTTTGAAAGTTGAAAATTGCATTGTTAACCGATGGTGGAATTGTGTAAGCATCAACTTTACGCTGCTGTCAAGTATGAAAGATGAATGAAGGAAAAACAGATGAATAATGAAAGATATTTAAAAAAAACACATCTTTGTATGATCCAGCTTGTTGCATGTTGCCGTTTTTCCTCATTATATTAGTCAGACGAATTATTTATATTTGTGGGTCAGACTAATCAAAAGATTTTGAAGACATCACATGTGAACTCTGATTAACATTTTTAAAAAATATTGCTTGATATTTTGCAGAATAATCATAAATTATTTGAGTGACCTGGAAAGAGTTGTAGCACAGTTGCATCACTAATGACAGCTCAAGGTGCAATGATGTGGAGGAAGAAGGAGAAGCGGTTGATAAAATGTGAATTAATGTAATTTATACCAGAAAGAAACAGCCCTTGGAGTCTGTACTTAAATACTGAGGTGTCATCTGAGTCGCTGACGGCAACAAAAGCTTTATTTAATGGAGCTGAGGGAGTGCAGCGTAGGAGGAAGTAAGGCCAACAGGAGACAAGGGCGCAAAGTTATTGATGCAGCTCTTGAATGCAGAAAGAATTAAAACATGAATCATTAATATAAAGTTAACTCAAACTGATCAGAAGAGAAAGAGGAGAATCAAGAGGAGGAGGGATTGATGTCTGAGGAAGGATGCTTTATTCTTTTGCATGTTCTTGTTTAACAGGTGTCTCGTTGAGGGCTCTGACAGTGTGTGTCGTGTTTTATTTTTTTTAAATTTTTTATACTTTTGCATCTACATGCAAAAAAAAAAAAAAAAAAAGCGTGATTTGTCTGCCATAAGATCAAGCAAGAAACATTTCCCAGAGGATAAAACTCCAGTGCAGTACTCCTTCCTAACCTTGCGTTGTTGGAAACCACCGCAGCCCAAAGCTTAGTACAGGAAAAGACCAAAATACTAAAAAAAAGTGCATCGTTGCACCAGGAGACTCATCAGATGACATATTTATTAGCTAAATTCACCAAAGTGGTCAGGCACCAGCTTTTCTTATAGCATTTATGACATTGTTGCACAGGACCAGCTGGTGGAAACAGACGATGAAGAGGGAAGCTCCCGCTCCCTTCAACTGATCTTTCCTTTAAAGCAGCAGACAAGAGAAAAAAGTAGTCAAAAGTGTAGAGAGAGAGAGGATAGGAAGACTGAGTATGTGTTTGTGTATGTCTTTGTGTGAGAGTCCATGTGAGATAAACAGATTCTGGAGCTAAGTGTGTAGCTACAGTGCTAAGTGAGTGTGTATCTTTACACACAAACACACGCCACTGCCAAGCAGCCTTTCTTTCTCCTGCTGTGCAACATTCATCTGGGAGAATATGATTAGACAACCACCTGGATCCACGATCTTTCTTTCTTCTCCCACTCTCCATCTCTCTGTACAAATGTGTGTGTGTGTGTGTGTGTGTGTGTGTGTGTGTGTGTGTGTGTGTGTGTGTGTGTGTGTGTGTGTGTGTGTGTGTGTGTGTGTGTGTGTGTGTGTACGTGCAGATAAATCTGCCTGTTTGGCAGCTGCACATCCCAACAGAGGCCAGAATCAGTGAGCTAAAGGATGGATGTGTTGCCAGTTCCTTAAACCCTTTAACGCAGATTCATCAACAGTACCCACTAAGCAGACCTACCCCAGACATGCACACACACACACACACACGCACGCACGCACACGCACATGCACACGCACAAAAAACTGCTGACTGGGCAAAGTGTTTGCAAGGAGGAGCATCAAACAACCACTGATAAGAAAGGGGAAGAAAGGGGGTGGTAGCACATGGTGCAGAGCGAAGCGTCTGTAGACTTGTGTAGATACAGGGCGAAGAAAGATTGCAGCAGACAAAGAGTGTGTGTTTGTGTGTGTGTGTGTGTGTGTGTGTGTGTGTGTGTGTGTGTGTGTGTGTGTGTGTGTGTGTGTGTGTGTGTGTGTGTGTGGGCCAGCCGACAGTCATCAAACGAGAACGGGAGGGAAAAACACCAAAGGAGAGCAGGGAAGGACAAGGAAAGAGATGGAGGGTGGCCGAGCAGATACGATAAGTGTGTGTGTGTGTTACCTTCTGAGTCTGGAGCAAAGGTGGGCGTTAGGAGGGTTGGGGTGGCAGGATGGAAGGTGATTGGTTGGGTGGTAGGAGTGGGAAGGGCCGTGGTAGTGAGTGACATATTATCTACAGACAAACACAACATGGGATAACACACACATATACACAAATACAATTATCTACAACATGCATATTTCAAACAAGGCATTGCAGGGTTTTCTAGCAGAGTCTCTACAGGTCCTAACAGAGCTTCTTGCCAGGCTGCCACTGGATGGTATGATTAGTTACAAGAAAGAGGAATGGATGTAAAATACAAGAAGAGCAGAAAAGACTAATTTTCAAACACACTTCTCATCAGCCGAGGTCGATGCCACTTCGAAAGCAGAGACAAATGTTACTAATTATTTTCCCAAATGGCCCATGTGTGAGAAATGGAATCGATCTCGAGCCGTGACAAGATATTAGGACAAGGACAAATGATGATATTCCTTGGCAGGCCTGGAGCCAGTTTGAAGAAGACATTTGCAATGGGAGAGACATGCTTTAAAAGCAGCGGCCGAGGAGAATTACATCTGGCAGATTGACATTCATCTGTGAGGCAACTGGAATATACAGCAACACATTCTCTATCACTGACACATTTTCTATGGCACAATAGAAAGGGTGATGGGACATTGTGTGTGACGGATGCAGTCCCTATGGAACCGTGCCATGCAGGGACCGTCTCATTCACTGCCAAACAATAGCTTGGATCTTGATGCATTCTCTGGATCAATGGCTGAGACACAATGGAAGGTATGGAGTCAGAGAGGGACATGTTCATAATGCCGTTAAAGACAAATAAATAAATAAATAAATAAAGCTGACAAGAACAAGAGAAGGAGATGGAGCAGCGAGCATGAATGTGTGTTTACATATGTGCAGCAGTGCTATAAGACTGAATAACATGCCACTTCATCAAGCAGTCCGCGAAACCGCAAAGCATGACACTGTCAATGTACAAACACACTATTACACACACTCTGCCCTTTCGTCTCAGGAGTAATTTATAGGTGAGTATTCCTCTCCCATTCTCCCACCGACTCAAAGATCATCAATCTCTATTCCCCCCTTTTTTTTTATGTCAGCACAATGCCTCCACCTTCTGATTTTTTATACTTTTGTTTTTTATAATGCTCAGATCCAGAACGGTCTCCTCCCTGCAACAAAATATAACTCACGCTTTCACGGGAAAGACAAAGAGATGAGCTTTTTTTTTTTTTCGTGAAGTCAAGCAAAACAGAGAGAGATACAGAGAGAGAGAGAGATCCACCTACTCTTATCGAAGTGTGTGCATCTGTTGCTGCTGTATGAATACACACGTGTGTTTGTCGCTTGAACATGAGGATGAATGAATGAATTCACCAGATGCTGATGAATTTTCTCTTGATGATCATAAAAGACACTTCCTCTTCATTTCCTGACAGGAATCTTTCACTCCTTATTCCTCGTTCAGCTTCGGCCAAACTCTTCCCTTATTTGCAGAACGCCTCCCTCCTTTTCTCCTTCCCATAATTCAGCTGCATCTCTGGTTTTATTCTTCAGTGACTACGTTCCCTCACCGCCTCTCTTCAGCTTAATTAAAGAGAATGCCACACGGCTGTCATCCTTTTTTTCGCCCCCACATCATGTTGTTATTCATTAACACTATGTGGCCACGAATCAACGATGGATGTGGTGGCACTCGCAATACAGACGTTTTCTCTTCTTCTCACTTTAAGTGTGCATAAAGATACAGTGCTGCCATTATTTATGAGCGCTGTTATTCTCTCATACAAAGTCATCCTGATTAAAAGGGGCTTTGCCCGGAGAAGCAGTGGCTCCAGCTGTCAGTCAATGCACCCTACGTAGGTTATTGGTCAGAGGTCCACTGCTAGGTGAGCACTGATTGGGTACGGATTCATTCTACACACAATACACATTGCATGAGAACGCGACATCATTTCTTCCCAAACTAAATTTACTGTCTAATCTCCATCTTTTTCTTCCATTGCACCCAAATATTTTAAACTTTCTCTTCTCATTCTACAATTTTCAAAAGTCCCACTTATATAGTTCTGTGATTTTCATGCCAATTATCCTGACGGCTCATTACAACAGGAAGGAAGACGCAGACAAATCCCTGGTCACCTTATATCCCCCACAATGCACCTGTCTTTTCATCTTTCTGCCACTTTCTCTTGCTTTCCTTTAATCTTTCTGTAAAACCAGTAGTCTATCAATTCTTCTTATCTTGCTTCCCTGCCACACTTGCACTCACATGTGCCTTACATATATGCAAACTATTCTTCTCTTCCCATCTGAGCATCACCCTCTTCACATCTTTGTCTCTCCATCTCGCTCTTCTCAAAGCAATTCGGTTCTAATGGGTTTTATTGGCTTCGCGATTCATCCGAGTGCTGCAGCTCACTTCAATTACGTAAGGGAGCCCTCTGGGCTTTCACGACATGATCTGTGGAGTTCTCTTCTCTGAAACAAGCATACACCTTGCACACACACACACATGAACATTTTTTAAAAAAAATTAAGCTTTTTTAATAAAAAAAGAAAAGAAAAAGAAATTACACAAAGTTGGTTGTGCTACTCCCTATCCCACATATCAAAAGACACACACAGAATAGCTCCACACGAGTGCGACCAGTCTAATAAACCTCAGCCTTGATGAATCATGTCTCTGCTGCAACCACGGGCCTCTGGAGGGCTTCCGCTCGCTCTCTGTTCTCCTTCACCAGCATTAAGCTCATCTCCCTCCAGAATGTGGCAGCACCTGAGACAAACTGACAGCCGCTTTTTTGCCCGAGTTTGTATCCGGTGTACAGATGGCGGATAAGTGTCACGGAGGGAAGGTTGACACGAAAGGAAGAGCGGGAGAAAGAGAGAGAGAGCACTGGTGGTTGTTCTGCACCTACAATAAAGCGTTTTCCTTCCTGCTGACTCAACCTTTAAAATATTACATCCTCCAGAAGTCCCTTCTTGCTCCTGTTCATCCCGTTCTGCAACCTGAAATTCCCTCTGGGAAGGATGAGAGTCGGGTATAATGACATTCCGTTTATCTGACAAGCTGTGGGACTGAATGTTAACCTTCGTCTGACCTCCATCTACCTCCTTCTCTCCCTGTTCGTACTTCGACTGACCCTCTCGTCCGTCCTCCCTCCCTTCCCATCATCACTCAATTATACTCACTTCTAGCTGTGCCATATTCTCAGGCCTTATTTGAGTGAAGAGGCTGAACTTCAGCTGAACCAAGAACGAGGGGCAATATGGTGCAAGGTGAAGAACGGTGGAAGCTGTGTGGGAGGAGTGAAGGGAGGAAGTGGACAGGTGGCGCAAAAGAGGTGAGAACAGCAGGAGGAGAAGATGAAAGGAAAGAATTTGGAAGAAAGAAACAAGAGAGTCAATGGAGGGTATCGAAAGTCAAAAAGAAGGAGAAGTGGACGAAACAAAAAGAGAAAATTTCTGTCTCCATGTGTTCACCACTGAGACAGACGGACTCAATATCTGTAGCACTTAAAAAGACATACATCACCAGAAATATTATTGAATAAATGCAGTGAGTCTGTTTGACATTTATTAAGAAATAATTAACGGGATATTGGCAAGATTACAAGTAGTGACATAAAAAAAAAATTAAGCGAATTTAGCTTGTCTAAGATTACCACAATGGCCCAATGAACAACCCTGAGCTTATTGAGATAAGGTTCGAAACAACCTGCCCGGCTGGTGAGCACATATTTTTTGATACAAGCCAAAACCACCACTGATGTGGGGCTACGGCGCGAGGATTTATGAAGCTGATTGCTGGAAATCCACCGTGCAGAGCGGACCGACTGAAGCGCAGATTATGTCGGCTATGTGGATTTCTTTTATGGATTTTCCATGAGGCAGGAGTCCTCACTTTAAAATGTACCATTTTTATACAATAAGAGAGGATTTGATACAGATAGCTTTTTTTAAAACTAACGACCAGGAAAGAGAAAGCATGAGATAAAGAAGATGAAAGATGAATTATAGGACAGGAACAGCTAAATATAAACACATGGAGAAGAGAGCAAAAAAAAAAAATGTTGAGGGAGAATACTGAGGAGGAAGGAGAAAACATTTTTTCTACAGAGGTGGCGATGCACATCATCAAAGCTTGACACAGAGAGTGAGAGACTTATACATTCAAAGAGAGAGACAGATAGGAAGTTGGTGGGCATGTCACCTTTCATGTTGCCCCTGTTGCTACCCTTGATGTTTGTGGAAAGCTGCCATTATGTGTGCTGTTTGATTCCAGACAAGCTCGTACCAGAGTTTCTGATTGTTAATTGTGAGCATGAGAAAGAAATAAGGTGTGATGGATGGATGGAGGGGGCGCTTACTAAAGCAGCTGAAAAATTGTTACATAAGACAGCGCGTCTCCATGCCCTCCATCCCTCTGCTTCTGATGTCGGCATCACATGTTAAAGGGCGCGACAACAGGAGGTGAACAAGGAATGTGTGTGTGTGTGGTTTAAGAGGGCATACCTGCTGAGAGACGGTTGTACCGTCAGACCGCAGGTTTCCAATAATGAGCTAACTTTGCAATTTAGCTTTGCTTGCCATCTCATTAAAATCTCACAAAATTGTAATCTTGTCGACACGCAATCAAACCAATGTTTTCAAATGGGCCGCAAACACAGACAGGATTGTTAGATAATTTGTCACATTGTCTAAAAAAACCCCCCAACAACACAGAAACAATCTTCATGTGCAGTTGCATGGCACCGACGTCATCCCCTCTGATCCAGTTTATCTGGGTCATTCATCATTAAGAATTTAGCAACCACCGGCGATGTAGGTGCAGAAAACCTGTCAAAACACGTCAACAAAAGGGCCCTCATCCACGTTTTCCTTCGCTGCTCTGATACATCTGCTCCGGCAACAAGCTAAGTCGATTTGCCTGAATTTTAAATGCAAACAGATGTTTGTCTGTTCTGTTTTTTGGTAAATGTTACCTCGTAAAATTCAGATTTGCAGCATTGCTGGAATTCTCTGCATTTCTGCGTTAATTTCTGTTGTCTCTGTGTGCCTACAAGCTTGTGTTGTGAAATTCATTAAGTTGTCACAGCATCTCGAAAAATCTATTTATTGCACTTGGAGATGCATGCTACTCCAAATCCCTTAAGGAAACAATTTGGGTCAGAGGGGATGCGATAAATTGGTTCTTTACAAGATATAGCTTGAATAATTATGTTGGTGACTCGTATCTGAGTGAGGGAGCCTACGTCTTCTTGTGAAATCGATATTTCCCTTGAATCAATCGAGGTTCAGCGGAGGTTTCCCACCATCGAATCAGGAAAACAAATAAAGCAGATAGACAGATGAGACAAGCATTAAAAAGTAATGGGGCTATTGTCTGCTTCAAGAGTAGCCAAACTCCAAATAAACTGTGAAAATAAAAAGATCAATTAATTTTTAAAAAGCTGTCAAAAAAAAAAAAAATCACGATAAATGTGACAAAAAATATCAACAAAGAATAAAAGCATTCAGAATGGATCAAAATTGCACAGGCTACAGACTGGAAATGAAATTAATGGATGAAAGTAATCAATGCTACAAACTTTATAGAGACTTAAAGAATAGAATAAAAAGTTTTAAACTGGATTACTCACCATACACCAATAGGGTGTAGTGATCGGCAGCACGTCCGTAGTTGTTTTGGGCCTGGCACAAGTATGTCCCGTTGTGTGATTGGCTGAGACGAGAAATCTGAAAGGTGGGGCCAGAGATTTCTGCCCTGTCAGGTAAAGTGTCATTAATCTTGGACCACTGGATGTTCCTGGGCCTGAGGGAAAGGAGACAAGAGGGAGACATATAGTTTGATACCTCTGAAGTGACATTAATTTATTGATTTGCTCGCAAATGTTTTTTTTATTGGCTGCAACATTACGAAAGAATGATGACAAACATTTGTTCATTCAAGCATTCCAAATACGAGGATTCCCAGATTTATTTTCATTCATACCAGGGAGAAAAATATTTATATTTAGGTTTTTGGGGATCCTATCATGGTGGAAAGTGTGAAAAGTGATGTTGTGCTTAAAAAGTTTGCAAATTTAACACCACAGCAAATCCCTCGACAGCTTAAGGGTCAACCTGTATGGTTTCTTTTAAAACAGCAAGATTCTAAATTGTCATTTATAATTATTTCAATTTTTTTTATCTAAGTAAGTCATACAATCACATAGCAATTCAACAAATTCATTCATTAATTAGCATCAGTTGCTACTGGTCAGTAAATACCATTAGGCTTCTACCTGTTGAGCTATGGTCTAATGCTCTACTTGTACCCCTGTTATATGCAGGACCATTGACTGAAGATGGATGACATAACAGCTCCAAGACACTCTTGATTGCCATCTCCTGGCTGACTTTATCACCAGTCATGAATTCTGCCCCCTACTGGTCACCTCTGCCAAAAAGGTTATGTGATTGGTTTGGTCTGTTTTTCTGTTTGTTTGGGGGTTTTTTGGGCAGGATTACACAAAATTTAATGGACAAATTTACATGAGACTTTCACCATGGATGGACCCGAGCATATCCTACAGGTGAATAGATGTTGGTGAGAAAGTAGATTAGGATCTGGAACAGGGGACTTAAAAAAACACATTTCATCTAATAACGTCAATCAAAAATGAGAATGAATCTTCACAAATGCTTTCAAATGTCATGGCTCATGTTGGATTGAGATGTGACCCTCATGCCACAGCTCTACCACCAACTCACTGCCATGCAGACTCTCCAAAATAGCAGTTCTTGCATCCACATTATTTTCGTGTGTTGTGAAGAGATGGATCATCAGGTGGATGGAATATGGAGGATATGGAGTTGTTTAAATCACCTTCAAATCACCTCCTAGGCCAAGTAGTAAAAATGATGTGAATCTTTATGACTCCGGCATGTTAACAACTCATGAATAATTATGGACTTACCCATCATTGAAGCTAGACAGCAACTACATCTCTAATTAATACTTCTAATAGACAGCCTTTTGTCAACACATTTGGTAAATTAAAAGTGAAGTGCTAAAGCGTATTAAAAATGAGAAAGTTAAAAGAGACAAGAGGGAAGCTGTAAAAAAAAAGGGAGGTGAAGAATAAGGGGTAAAAGAAACCCACGGGGTGAAGATGACATGAGAAGAAAATATAAAAGGGAATGGGTGAAATGAGCCAATGGCGGCTGAGGGTTGCATCCTGACAAATAATGAAACGATGGATGGTCAGGGGTTGACGGTGGTGTGAAAAGGTTGGCAGGATGGAATAGAGGCCAGATGAGAGAAATAGGGTGTCAGATGTGCGCGCTGGAAAAAAAAAAAAAAAAAAGGAGCAGGGAAGACAGTGATAGAAAAAAGTGTTTCTATATGTGGGGGAGAGATGCTGGTGGGAGATGAAAGGCAGTAACGGGTTGGAAAAATGAATTGGTCGTGAAAGATGGGCAGGCAGAGAGGACAGGAGGTGTGAGGATTACTGAGACATCTTGGTGAAAATAAAATTTGTGTGTGCGTGTGTGTGTGTGTGTGTGTGTGTGTGTGTGTGTATGTGTGTGTGTGTGTGTGTGTCTGTGTGTGTGTGTGTGTGTGTGCTTTTGGCAGAGTATCATGGCTCATGCCACCCTGGCCAGATTACGATCATGACTCATCTGGGTGCTAATCCCTCAGGACGTCTAATTAAACCTCTTTCTTGCTTAGTCACACACACACACACTCTACACTTATCCTACACACACTTAATATAATCTCCTGCTGTTCCTCTCTGGAACAGACATGTTCTTAGTTGCGCTCCCACACAGTAATTCCTTCAAACAGTAGCAAGAAGTTCAGTAAAATGACAAGAAGTCAACGCCGTCTCTCTGCCTCGCAACAACCAACGAGTGAAACCCTCCACCAGAAGGAGGGGGCGTATAAATGGTCGTTAATGCTCAACAGGGAAACGTAAGGGTAACCAGAGGACTGTGTGTGTGTGTGTGTGTGTGTGTGTGTGTGTGTGTGTGTGTGTGTGTGTGTGTGCTAGAACAGGCCTCCGTGACATGAGGGTCAGACACCGGATTGGGCCTCTGTCCCATCTCTGAATGACATTAACACACACACACACACACACACACACTCACACACACACACACACACACACACACACACACACACACACACACACACACACACACACACACACACACACACACACACACACACACACACAGACCATCCTCGATCAGCCGTTATAAAGCTTTAGCAGGGCTACAGCCAACATGCTTCTCAACCAGTCCTCTCTATGGGATTCTACTTAAGTGATCACACACACACACACACACACACACACACACACACACACACACACACACACACACACACACACACACACACACACACACACACACACACACACACACACACACACACACACACACACACACACTTTAGCAGGGAGCTTTAGTGGACTTGATACCCGAAGACAGACGAACCAGCTAGGGGAGGGTTTTAAGAGCTTAGGATCCAATACCCATCTGGTGAGTGCAGGAGTGATGTGAACACTAGAAACCGGCTTTGTTGGTAAGCTAAAATGTGTCGATTAATTAGATTTGATCTGATTGGGTTTAGAAGGTGCACTCACAACATGTAATCACAAGAGTATGACATGTCTGAATTTACATTAAATTTCTAGCAGACTTTTGTGTTCTTAGAAGCATAATTTACATCTATTACTTCTTAACTGCAAAAATAGGCTGATTTTACCTGTTAGAATTAACACCAGGGATCAAATTTCAGTTTTTGGGGAGATGCATTTGGTTCCCTAACAGTAGCCTTAGCCAGAGGACGCCTGCTTCACTAGAGGAACAGCTTATAGTTGCATTCAGTTGGAGTTTGGAATACTTCATCAAAGTGTTGAAGGCAGTATTACATTGCTAACATTATGGATGGTTCCAGGGGACAAGGAGGAGATCTTCCAGTAATCCTAAAGAATGTATTGATCTCATTGGAAATGATACTTTGTATCTATTTGAAATTAATAAATTATACATAGGATAGTAGTTACCCAGAAAGAAGTCAACCTGCTTTTACAGCACTAAGATCTCTTGATGGTACCTATCCAAGACACTTCACATAGTTTTTTTAATTTGATTTTTTTCAAGTATTGACGATTGATAAAGTACATGTGCTCCTCTTTTAGTGGGTCCCAATTCACCCGATTGATAGATGGCCATGGTTTGTTTTTTTTGTTTTTTTTTTGCTGCAGCCGGTGAAAAGCTTCGTTGGAGAAGAAACATTTTGTTCAGGGACGTTTTCATTGGAAAGATTATGAAGGAGGATATTTGTTTTTGTGAAGGCAGATAGCAATTACTGCTATCCATCTTGCAACAGTAGATATAGTAAAGCTATCTGTGGCACAGATCGTCAATGTGATTAATTTCTAAAGCCCATAAATCAAACTTAAAACCTGCCTACTTGTTGAATGATCCGTTGTGCTTGTCTGTGTGTCTCAACTATAAACTAAATATGGTTGAAAACTGGCCGGAGTGCTGCAATATTTTTTTTAAAAATTATTTTGTTTTACATTTTCTTTATTACTCTAAGAAAACCCATGGAAATACTACAAATAGATAACAAGCTCATCAGTTTAATTCCCACACTACTATAATAACAACATCATGACCTTTAGCTCTGACCTTTGCAGTAATTTTCAGTGTGCTGAAATCAAACTGACTCAATACGACAAACCAAAGAAGTGTATCATCAGAATGAATGCAGAGCCTGTAGGCTTGTAGGCGTTACCTGCAGCTACCAGCTACCTGTGGCAAACCAACAGTTAAAAGTTTTCTTTCTAAGGAGTTGTAGTTGAACTTTGATGACTTCCTACACGTAGTTGTCAATCAATTTTTTTCTCTCCGTATAATCAAGCCGATTTTGCTGAGACTCGTCACAGTTTTTCTTTGTTGAGACAAATCTTTTAAAAACTTTGATTATTGTCAAGGAATTCATTAAGCAGAGGGCAAGAAAACATGAAACACTGCACCGACAACTCCCCCCAAAAAAAGAAAAAAGAACCTGACAGACTGCTTCCACATAGACTTACAGAGGGTTTCCAACGACGGAGCAGGTGAGGCTGAGCGAGTCACCCTCTCTCAAAATGCCAGCAGGGGGAACAATTCTCACCGTGGGTGCAACTGCAGGGAGACAGAAGAGGTAGATGAAACCGGGGTGGATAAATGAGGATTCATGTCAGAGAGCAAACAAGAAAGGCACAATGGAAAACAAAATCATCAAAACTGAGCAACAATCGAGGGAGAAAATCATGAATGAAAGAGAGTCGGCCTGGGAACAAACAAAAAATAAAATGAAATAAAGAGGACAAAGGAAAAAACAAGAAAGTGGAAGGAAGAAGGGGTCTTTAACATCTGTTTCCTAGGCAACCAGCAGACAATCCTACGGTTGAGGCACCTGTTATCATAAGCAGCCCGCCACTTCGGCAGCTGCTTGCTCTGTACTTACTCCAATAACGGAGCGATGGGGAGTCAAATCCTCACTGACAGCTGGTCATTATTACCAGTCATCAGCACAAAGATCGACAAAATTATTGGATATTAATCACTTTGACCTGTCATCATACATTAGAATACAAGTGGCAAAGTAACTGCACCTAAAGTTAATGACAGAAGTATTGGACAATGAAAAATATGCATTTTACACCCATGAAATACCTTCAAAACTTCCAGACTTGATCATTATTTGAGAAACAAACAAATAGAATGACTAATTTGTGCTTTTTTAAAAAGAAAAAACTAAAGATACACCGTACCTCATTACTAGCAACCAAAATGTTCACATAGTTTTATATATCATATACTACACTATTATGTAATAACAAACAATGCATAATTTTCCTTTCTCAAGTAGAAATATTCAAAATAAAGTTATGCCAGTGCAAAAATATGATATAACTTTATTTGGTCAAACCATCAGCTTTGATTCAACTATTCCACCAAGATGTCAGTTTAAAAATATTCTGGTTCAGTTGACTTAAAATTCTGTCTTTCTGGTGATTTCTGGTGAATTCAGCAAGATATTATGAAACTGTGATCCGCACTGCATCTGCACACACGTCTTTTTCAAGGGCAGTTATAAATTATTACAGACCTTGGGAAGTTGTGTTGTTTACTTTTAAAATTTGCCATCCTACCTTTCAGCAAGAATACAAGAGAATGATTTCCCCCCTCAAGTGGATATGGATTACTAGATTTTCCCCTCTAAAGTTTCAAAAGCTTCACTATGTGGAAGGGGGAGGGAATATTCCAAAAAGGCATATAGGGCTGTCTGGCATTTTTTAAAATTAATCCCACTAAACCATCTACGGATTTCTGAAAAAATACTGAGAATTAAGCTGATGATAAAAACATGCTTCTATCTCAGCTTGTTGCCTTGAGTGATTATTATATTTAAGCCAATTATAAATTAAAATCTCTTGCAGTATTTCTATTTTCTTTTGCCTGCTTGAAAAGAAGATGATATACAGAGATTTCAGAGAGCATTAATTTCACCAAAAAGGCGAGGAGAGCTACTTCAATCCTGGAACAGGAACTGGATCAGTCCATTTCTGTGAGCTCGGATTGGCAGAACACTGTTTTTAAAATATTTGGTGATGTTTCTTCATTTTTTTTCTCAGAGAATCAAAATTTTTTTTTAACCCATTTCCTGAAGGACAGACTTACAGTACACATCCAGGCGGTAGTGTCGAATCCTCTTCTGTCCGCCCAGTGCCGGGTGTAAAGCCTCACAGCTCAGAGCGGCACCGTTGTCTTTCCTTTCTACTGGGATGCGGATGGTGCTGGACCCGCTGAACGTCTTCCCGTTGTCCTGCTGGGACACCACCCCTGGAGAGAGAAGCAGGGGTTGAAATGATGAAAGAAAAACAGACAGGTGGGAATGCCGAGAAACAAGTTAACAAGCAGAGCATGCCCGCTGTTCCTCCTTACCTGTTGAGACAGCACATGTATGGAGGAAGAAGCGAAAGAGACAGGCAAGAAGCAGGGAGGAAAAGATAAGGAGAAGACACAGGAGGATAGGAGTAGTCAAAGTAAGCTGGGGGGTGATGAGAGGGCTTTGACTGTATGCACCTGTGGAGGGGAGGCTGACATGATGGTGTAAGGCAGAATGAGACAGAGAAAACAGAAAGCAACATGTATTTTATGGCAATTGTGAGCAGATCCTGTGCACACAGTGAGTATTTTGAGTAAGGGAGAGTGATGAGAGAAAGTAAAGGATAAAAGAGAGTATATGAATAATCAAACTGATATTATTAACTGACACAGAGGGCAGAGTGGGAATAGGAAAGCAAAGGAGAGAAGGAAAGGGTAGCAAAATGTACATGACAGAGGAATGGGGGGGTGAGTGAGAGGGTGGGGGTGGTAGGAGAGGTGCGGCAAGGCAAGTCCAGGCATAAAAGTGAATGATACGACAGATTGAAGATGGGGAGGAAAATGGATGGAAGAAAGACACGAGAAAAAGAAAGGAGACAGAAGGATGGAGGACAACCAGTGGGGTGATACAATCACATATACAACAAAATATATATACCGGGCCAAGTTTTCCATTATTGTTAGTACGACCAATCAAAGTGTGAGAGAGAATGGAGGAGATGAATAGGAATAAGGGAGCTGCAGGAAGCTAATGCATTAATTAAAGAGTGCTTTGCCATATCTGTTGGGATTTGCCTCTAACCTTTAGTGACACAGTTCATTTAAATCAGCGTGAAAGTGAAAGGAAGAAAAGACAGGATAGGGCAGAAGGAGGCATTGGGAAGAGACAGCGAGGCAAAAGGAAGAAGGACAGAATAGGAAACAGGAGGAAGGGAGAGGAAAAGACGAAAGGGCAAGAAAAAGGCATAAGAAAAGTTGAGAGCAGAGGAGGAGAGGTGAGAACTAAAGAGGGCCTTTTGAAATCCATTTGCCAGAAGGAGTTTTATGTCTTTTTAACCAGTAAAATCTAAAGAAATAAGAAATGGAGATAAGATAAAATGAAGACGTGAAGGACAGGAAGGGTAGAGATGATGACCAGCGCGTCCTGACAGAGCAAACACTAGACACTCCATGAAAGTTATGCTAAGAGTCAGATAATAATAGAGTAAAAGAGACAAAGACTGACATGAAGTTTGAAAGGGCAAAGCATCGCTCAATATGCATCCAAGAAAAAGTGATGACACCATATTATCACATTATTTCATCTGTTATCCGTGACTTATTTGAATGCATAAACTTGGCTGAATGCTGTCTTCATTTGGATGAACAGAAAGGAAATAATAGCCGAGGTCCTTTGCAATAGATAGATAGATAGATAGATAGATAGATAGATACTTTATTAATCCCGGAGGAAATTGCATATATATATATGACATATATATATTGCATATATATATATGACATAACCTCTTCTCAAAGACGTTTTTGGTTCGTGGTAAGCCACCTGATCAATGTATTGAGAAATTAAGGACTTTAACAAATGAAAAACACTGAATTAACTGTGGAGTAAATTATTACTTGTGGAATAAGTAACTGAAAGAAAGGGAAAACATAGGTCTGAAATGTATCACTGAGAGAAGTGTCCCTAAAACTGAGAGAAACCAAGGGAGACATTGTAAAAGAATGGTAAAAACTGATGGATGACTCCCAGATTCACCAGAGGGGGAGACGATTTATAGGATTGTAAATTAAAAAATGTGTCTTGTGAGAGTTTGTAAAAACAGGTAGAGTGAAATAAAGCAGAGAAACTGGGGTGTAGGCATCATCTGTGCCTCCATGTAACTACTTGTGAAATCATGTGCAAGAGAGAGAGAGATTCTTGACAGGGAAAGAAAAATAATAATGGACATGTTAGATTGAAAAGCACTCAAATCTTTCTGATGCTGGCCGTCCCCTCATCACATACCCTCATCCATCCATCCATCCATCCATCCATCTATACAAAAAATATAATAACTAGTATGAATAAAAATACATATAATTTACATTTCATCAACAGTGTCTAATCATTTGAAACTAGCTTGTTCAGTGTGACAGACCTGCTGACAAAAACTTCTTTTTCTCCGTCCATCAATCCATCCATCCATCCATCATGCTCCAATGACTCAACCATTCCTTGTTGGAGTATCAATCACCCATCAATTCATCCTTGTAATTTCGGTACTAAGTGTTTAATAACAACGACACTTTCTATGTCTCCAGCCACCATTCCTCATTAGTTCCCTCCTTTATCTCTGATAGTCATCTGAACATCAGTCCACAGACTGTATTCGTCACGTCCAGGTACCTGGTATCTCCCGGCCATTACGAATCCAGCGCAGGGTGGCAGCTGGCTTGCTGCGCGCCGACACACAGGTGAGCTCCACCTCGCCTCCTTCCACCGCCTCCTGCTTCACCTCCACCGTGGGCGTCTCTGGGGGCACCAGCACCGACAGCGTGGCCACCTGGTGGTGCGTGGCATCGGTGTAGAGCTGGCAGAAGTAACCGCCCTCATCCCAAACGCTGACATTGGTCAAAGTGATGCGCACCAACCGCGGCGTGAAGAGAACCATTTGGAAACGGTCGTCTTTCAGGGCTGGAATTTGACAGAAATGATGGAGGGAGTAGGAAAGCGATGGAGGGGGTGTAGAAGTGAGAAAGAATGAGAAGTTTTTCAGGTGGAGGAGAGGGGGGAGAGAGGAAGGTGAGGTGGTGGGTAAAAGATTGGGAGTGTGTGAAAGGAAGATCGGCAAGGACAAGGAGAGGATTAGTGTCTCAGCCAGTAGAAAAATCACCTGTTTATCACTTCATCTGCCTGAGAAGTGAAAATCAATTTGAATAAACACTAAATACTGTTCTTAGGTAAACAAAGAATATTAAAAAAAATAATAATACTGTATCAGTGCAGGAGATGTTTTCTTCTGTAATGCTGCAGAGATAGACACGGAGCTTTAAGAATTTTGTCTGTCATGGTGATTTGCATGAAATATACCAGACATGGACACCACCCCCCCTTTACACACACACACACACACACACACACACACACACACACACACACACACACACACACACACACACACACACACACACACACACACACACACACACACACACACACACACACACACACATGCGCGTTCTTCAAAAGAGGAAGCCGTTTGGTCATTGACACACGTTTTCTCCTCGTACGAACCAAGCCACACAATTACAATGAAACGTCATTCTTTAGTCTGACATTATTTTCATGTTATTTCATTTTGTTTCGATAAGTTTGTTCTTGAAAATCGGCTGTAAATGATGCATCCGCCGTAGCAAAAAATAATTTCCCGTAGGCACAGAAAGCCAGGCTACCAGCACTGGTGACGATCAAGAACATTTTTACAAACCGAGGAAGCAAAACTCAACTTCATGTGTAGCATTTCATCTTACATTTTGAAAGTGTGTTTGATCAATTCTGTCATCTTAGCACCGTAGAGTCACACCACTGTACAGTCAGTACTGCTGTCAGTGAGTGCATCAGCGCTGGTATCTGTCTGTCATGATAATGTCACAGCACTGGAAATGATGGAATGAATTTGCACATATTATAACCTCTGAATACCACAGTGCCCTGCATACATAAAATTCAAGTACAGGGCGCCCTCGTTTCTCTCGGTTAATGTGTTCCATTAACGAATTCCGCGATATAGCGGCGAACTACTCATCTTATTATTTATGGTAATTTAAACATAAATAATAAGATATTATTTACGTTTGAAACATTTTGTGTCTCACGAAAGTCCGAGACTCACGGAACGTAGCGCACTTCTGGATGCCGTCAGCCAATAGAACGCGCGTACGGTATCACGTGATTGCCTACCAAAAAAAAAAAAAAAAATCCACGATGAGGTGAAGTCGCTGGTGTTGATGCGTGAATGCGCGAGGTCGTCAACCTGAAAATGTTGGCACAGTGATGTTGCTCAGGCAAAGTAAGAGATTGTTGCTACAATCGCTTCAGATTTTCTTTACAATAAACATGAGGGCTAGATTGGAAGAATAGGTTCATGTTTGAAGGTGAAGTGATTGTGTTGTGTTTCTGCAGATTAATGTTACAGCTAGACAATGAGTGGAGGTATTGCTTAGAAATAAAACTATGTATGCTTGTTAATTCATGTCAGCAGTATCTTTAAAAGTCCTTTCCCATTCGACATTTAAAAATGCAATGCTTTATCTTTATACTAGCACTAATTGGCAAATACACCAAACAGTACAAGAGAATCAAGGGCTGTTTTTAATTTAGTATTTTGACACTTAGAGCCCCAAGATAGTCTGCTATCACAACACAGGCAGCACCATCTCCCATGGTTTGGAAGTAGATAGAGTTTTCAACACCTTATAATTTGTGATGTCGCTCCCTTGGACAGCTCTGCCGAGGAAAAATTGTCAGACACATTAAAAATAGTGGCTGTGACAACACTCCAGACGATTTTCTGCTCTGGAATTGATAGCGTTGCTAAATGTGAAACTCTACGTGATATCAAAAGCTCGGAGAGAGTTCGTCTTGATAGAGAGGCTCCAGGCTGTGGATTGACAGAACATAACAAATGTCTCAGTTCTATCATTTGCAGTTCTAAAGCCAAGCGTTGTTCATTTTCCCCAACGTTGATTGGAATATCCTAAACTACAAATCTATTAATTCATTTGCTTTGTAACTGGTTGCTTTATTCCTCTGTATTCTAATCAGCGTCTGGCATTTTTGTTGTTCAACTTATTAGGCTTTAATCATTATTGTTCTCTTTGCTGTGAGGCCCTCTGTATCTCTTTGAACGCGCTATGCAAATAAATCCGATTGCACAACAGGAAATTATTTCTGAAACGCTATTAAATTGAGTCTTTCTGCCCTTTTGATTCAGTGAGAGATAAAAATAGGACTGTCCACATAAGCAGGCAACGGTACATGAGCTCAGAAGACAAAAGCATTGGGGTTTTTTTTAAAAAATGTTAAATTCTACAGAAAATCCTCCACCTTGGATGATGAGTCACATTAGAGGATTTAAACAGGTGGAATAAAATAAGGTGTTCCACTTGGGAGGAGAAGAAGGAGTGAACATGCAACAATTTTCCTCTTGTTTCTGAAGGGAGCGTAGGATCGATGGTAAGAAAAGTACGATAATAACACATAACACTAATAACAGTCTGTGTGCGACAGTGGCTCGATGACCATTGAATCTCATTTGGGACTCATTTTGTATCGACTTCACGGTGAAACCCCTCCTTCGCCCTCCATCTCTACTTTATTCAGTGGTTTTATACACTCCTTTGTGTTGGCTTTGCTTCACAGCAGACTCTTCAGTGATCTAACAACCAGCCATTTTGCAGCATTATTCATCATAACATGGACACGCACACTATGGACATTGGCTTTGCCTGTGCATGTGAATGTGTGTGTGAGAGAAAGAGAGGAAGACAGAATGATAGAAGAAGTCTAATAGCACTAAATAATGTGGCAGGCGAGAAAAAATAATATAGATAGGGACATGAATCCCAGGGGAGCCGAGCGAGAGTGGCGATGGAGTTAGTCCACTTTCCCTGGAAGTACACCACACTAATCTCTCAACCCCACCCCCCATATTTCCCCTCCATCGGATGGCAGCAAGGGCATAGTTAGGGAGAGTTACCAACCCCCCTCACAAATCTTTTACTCCCTCTTTGCACTAAATGGCAACTAAATGTCAGACTTCTGCTCAAGTCCAAGTTCACCTTTATTGTCCTTTCTCATCTGCATGCCGAGGAGAGTTGGCAGCAGCAGACAAAAAGAGATATGAACCGATGAGGAGAAAGGGTCTTTTATTGTTAGCTTCACCACTCTATTAAGACTATCAGTCCCCACAATGTCATAAAACACACCCCTGACTGGTAGCTCACTTGTGAAACAGGCGGCTGAATTCGTAGCGGCTCTTTACCGCAGTTAGAGCGGAACGGCACGGCACAAACGGGCCTCAGTTTGTCGCTCTGATATCTGGGTGGCAGATGGGCGATAGGCAGAAGTGGAAGAGTCCTACAGCAAATGTGGAGGTGAAGAGAGCTGGAGTGAGATGTAATTTACGCTACTAAAAAGTGTCCCCTAACGAGACTTTCCAGTGCCTACGCCAGCCAAATTAGTTATGGGAAACCATCTAAACTTTATACCCTGCGTAACCTTTGGATTGCACCCCAGGATCTCTAGCAGTCCCTCTCTCTCTCTCTCTCCTGCTGAGTCCGATAGTCTCATTGTCCCTCATCTTTTGTCATTTTCTCTTCTATGCATTCACTCGTGTTCCTCACTCTCCCTCCGACCGGGCTTCATCATGCTTTCTGAAGGGCACTAGTTCAAGTCTCACGGGGTAGCTGGCGGTCGGCTGTGTTTTAATACTTAATGGAACTTGCTGGTAATGCTGATCTGCTGGATTCGAGGGGTGGGGGAAAGTTGAAAGCAAACCTTCCCAAAGCAGCGACCTCAACTACCTAATTACGGTTGCTCCGTGATGGAGGTGACAAGTGAGGGGAAAAAAGTGTACCGAACAAGAGCATTTCAATTTTGTACCGGTGAACAAAGAAAGTGGCTGTTTTTGTCTTCAGAATCTAATCTCAGAATCCTTTTCTGAAAAGCCTCGGTGCCCACTGCAATGACGGAGGCTGTTCCCCAGAGGAATGTGGGAGTCTTGATTGTTGATTGAGCATTATTAACTACTCAAGGTTGTAATGATTAGGGAAAATTAGGGAATGTGTTCAAGTGCAAACTTTCAGAGACAGAAATATCATGTTGTATATTTGCAAACACGAAATGTGCCTTTGACTTATGAGGTATTTCTCTGCAGTTAATAACTGCAGTTCTTAAGTAGTTTTACCACGGTTTATAGGCTAATGCTATGAAGGTAATATGATTTGAAATGTCATTTTAATTCCTCTTTATCACACAGAGGATTAGTTTAACTAATAAAAATCAGTTTCGAATATGGCAAGCAGTAATTTTCTTACTTCCATAAGCCAGTCCTTTAACAACAGATATATTGCCTTACTATGTAGTTTCAGCCCTGGCAGTTAAAGTTCTTTACCACAAGCTCAAAGCCATGATATGAATATAAAAAATTGTTAACATTTTCATCTAAAATTTCAGCCATATGATACTCATATTAAAATTAATTGAATTGCAATAAAGGACTTTCGAGGCCTACAATAGCTGTGGTAGAGGGAGATGAGACAATAGAATGAGAGTATGAGTATCCCATTAGCATCCCATCAGCACCATGCAGCTTGAGTTAAGTAAGACCCAGCGAGAGTCTTATTTAAGATGGAGAAATGAGCACCTGTCACCCCATTACAACAGCAGAGCAATCCTTATCAGGATCATAACTGACATAACCATTGTTGGAGCAGCATGTCGGAGACTAAAAGAGTGACCAATCAGAGGATCAAATCTCGAGATGTAGATCTAAAAGACACTGTGGAGGAGTTCGAGCTCAGTTGAGCGGCGAGAGGGAGTCGTTTCAAGGAGGATTTAAGGTTTACAATTGACTACACAAGGCTTTCTTTTTTCTTTTTCTTTTTTGCCAGTGAACAATGCTGTGTTCCTGTCTTACAATGAGGAATTACTGGTCAAACTATATCACTATCATGTACAAATACGCAAAAAACAACGTGTAAACAGAAAAGAGACCAAAAATTGTTAAAGAATAAAGACTTTTACCAGTTTATCTGGCTGCTCTGATGAACGCGTGGGATGTTGAGGTGATGTCATAGACACTGGAAACTGGATATCCTATGGAGCCACCTGGGGTCATCATTATGGCTAATGTCTCTGAGAGCATCGTTATTAATATACAACACTTTCATAAAATTATTTTGGAATTATTTGAGCCATGCTGGGAATCAAGGAAGGGTGAAGTTGCACCAGCATGATACATTTTCATTTTTGTCATGTTGTTAAACTTGTTAAAATGGTCAGCATTCTCAATGTTGCCCTTAGTTCAGACACAAGAGTTAAACTAAATTTTGACACCATGCCTTCAGGCTGAGGTGAACCCTTACCAAAGTTATTCTATAGATTATTTTAGGTATAAAAGACTATTTTTTGCACAACATTTTGGTTCAATTAAGCCCCTCTACTCATATTTCAAAGGCAAAGTTTAACATCATTGATCATTGTTCTTTTGCCAGGAGGTTTTCAAGCAGCACTAGCAGAAAATGTGGCTAAGGTGGCAGCTTTTGCCCTTAATTAGGTAAGAAAATCTTTGTAGTGTTTTCCTCCCCTGAAGCCCTCTGTGAACTCTGCCTTTGTTATAATATTGGTTACAATGAGAATTTACCATATAACTGCAGAACACGCGAGATTGCCAAGGCCATACACTAATGAGGAACTGTACTCAGTTCTGTTCTCATCATAGGGGTTAACAGCTGATTATGCAGGGAGTTATGAACTATGCTTTTAAAACAGTTAAAGCAGTTGTACCGTTAGGGCAGAGAAAAACACCGACTCCTAAATTAACTCACGGGTTTATCTGACTTTCTAATGTGGAACAGCTTCAAAGGCATTTTCGGGACATTTGTAAAATGAAAAATGTAAAGTGGAAGAGTTGGTGAGTCATTGCTAATGTGTTTAAAAACCTGGTTTCTGATGTCACTGGGGGCAAATGCATTGATGAAATTTTTTTTGCAGAGATGCGTGCATGCACACACAGACACACACACACAGACACACACATATACACAAACCTCGTGTGCCATTGAAGAAGAGGGTCTGCCGGCGGGGATTCTGGATGACCACGATTGATCCATCGTAGTTCTGCAGACGGCAGGAGATCTGGGCAGTACCTCCCTCCAAAACCGTCACATTCTCCGCCTGCACCGCCTGACAACGGGCTGAAGGAGAAAAAGATGAAGGTTAATATTCTGAAACAGAAGGTGGAAGACCGAGAAGGAAAAAAACAAAAAACAAAACAAGGATAAAGGTCGAAACGGTGAAAATACAAACAAGTTTAAAATTTGCACCTACATTGATATAACCTTTGCTATTAAGGTACTAATTATGCATCCTTCATTTACTCACTGCTCATTGCATTGAAAAACTAGAGAGAAATGGATGAGAAGCTAAGAGGAGACTGAAAGATGGAGGTGAGTTTGACAAAAAAAAACAAAGTCATTAGAATTAAATTAGTAAGAGGGTCATTATCAACAACAGGGATGCTAATGATAAGCTTATTTCAATTCATCATTTTATGTGCACAAACACATGTGGACATATGAAAAGGTCGGTTCCCTCTGGCTGGTCTACCAGAATGCATCAACTCACGCATTTGAATTACTAATGCCTCATTTAATCTCTAAGTGGCTGTTGGTCTTGAATGTAGTCACAAACAAGCACAAACACATGAAGTGAGCCACCTGCACGTAATAGTCTAAAGTGCATTCTTATGGTGGAGTCTGTGATCAACCGGGAGCCAAAAAGCTGGCTGAAGCAGTGAGACGATGCCGACAGCCTCGAATGCACTTTCTGTAACTCATTCTGAATGCCATTTCTCATCCAGGTGCAAGCTAAAGCAATAGATTACCCTCCATTATCCTGTTATTATGGCTCTTATTGTGGGCATTTGAAAATGGAGGGGGGAGTCGCACAAACCTGCATGTGCTCACAAATGAAGATGCATATACACACACACACACACACACACACACACACACACGGGAACGAGAAACTTTTGCATCATTTCACAAACCAACTTGTCTCATTACATATTTTCAGTGAAGAGGCTGATAAATCTCAAGCAGCTGCTTTGATGTCACCGGCAGCCCAAGAGTCAGTAATGGCGAGGTTGATTACGTTCTGATTGGTGCGCTTCAACGTTTTGCGGGTCAGGCTGTTGACCCTAGCTGAATCAAATCTCACAGTGAACAGAACGGACAATGAAATCTGCCATTTGAATTCAAACGATTTATGCACAATTAGCCACCAAGCTCAAGCCAGGAGTGGATTGTGATTGCCTGGAGGAGAGGACCAGCTTGATGGCTTACCCAAACTAGTATTTATCAGCTTCTATTCCCAATTGTTTTTCCCCACTCCCTGGTAAAGCGTTGGCTGTGGGTAAGATTCAGAGAATGAATGACATCAATATCGATGCATAATGATGAATTCGGTAATAAAGTGGGCCGATGAAGATGGTGGCTCCGTAGGCCTATATAACTTCACTAAAGGATCTCTGGCGGCACCTGTGTAAAACTCACTTTGAGGAAAGAAACTGGTGCTAGACAAACAGATATGGACTGCTATAAACATCTATAGTGTAAACATCTACACCTCTTTACGGCCGAGCCCCTGGTAGGTTTCAGTGTACCAGTGTGCATGTAGGAGCACAGAAAGCGGGCATGTCCATTGTGTTGGAGTTGGAGTGGTTAACATATTCCAATTAAGTGTCTTTGACATCATCCAATTCTGACAACTTCATCCAAATTTAATTCTCTGCTCGATTTTAATCTCTTTTAATGAAATACTCACAGCCTTCATATTCATCACATCGGGGGAAGAGAGAGACACAATGGATATTGAACTGAGGACCAAAAAAAAAAAACCCCAAGAGGGAATTAAGGCAAAGGGGACTCTAAGACTCATTGAAACATAGTTCTTTTTTCCCTTTGGACAATTACCACTAATTGTAGTCATTATTGTTCCCATTCTCTGCATCAATATTGTGATTCATGTCAGGGGCATAGGGGTCTGCCACCATCATCCCAATTATTTTTCTAATGGCTGTTATTACTCATCACCATGGCAACCAGCCTAGGCTGCCATTGTTTTAAATAGTGATAATTGTAATAGTGCTTCTGTGCATACGGACAAAGGCTATGTGGTGTCTTTGTGTGATTAGTGACCCCTCTAAAACAACAGAGCAAAAAGGGGCCTCCAGAAAGACAGCGACTACATACAGTCAAAGAAAATGGTTAAAAGTTTGCTCCTGGGGGAGGGGAACGTGGAAACTAATTAGCTGTCCGTTTGAACACCCACTTCTCCTGACAGCTGTCACCTCTTGAAAGGAAATTAGATACAGTGCTATGGCAGCGAAGCAGAAACAAAACTGGCAAAGAAAAATAAAAATAAATAAGTGTTAACTCCAATTGCGGAGCGAAACGACTTGCATCCGCTGTCTCCTGCTGAGAGACACCACCCAGAAACACCTGCTGGCTTCTGGTGGGTGATCAATCCTGGGCAGAGAGAACAGAGGATGAGACGGTGGGGGAGTGAGGGCTCCAACCAAATGACAGCGGGGAGCTCGGAAGTGATGATTTGGGTATAATAATACAGCTGGCAGGGGCTGGACAAAATATACGACATGACGCATATTCTACCACCCCCGCTCATAACACAGCTGGGTCCCGCACTTTAGTTTGACTGTGGGTTTTTACAGGCCTTACATCAAGGCCATTAGTCTATGCGTCTGATCACCAGAATATACAGTAGACAGCAAAGGGATGAGGAGGAGTCAGGGGGAAGCAACTGTGACAGTGGTACTAATCTGACCCCATTACAAAGGGCCCATAATAAAAGAACCGCACAAGCACATCATATTAAGACAAAATGCTGAAGGGCAATCGATACTATGGCAGGGCACTGATGGCAAGAATCAATGGATAAATTAAGTGGAGAAGGCGAACAAAAGCAATCACTTCCCTCTCCAGCCAAGCGGGGGCAGTATTTCACAGCAGTGAATTGATGCTTCCCGTCATTTGAAATGCCTCTACCCTCACTGTCAGGGCCCCAGGAAAAAAAAAAAAAAAAACCAGGAGTCTTTATTTACTGCAGCAATAGAGCTTCCAGGAAGGGCCATCATTTCAAAATACATAAACAAATAAATAAATAATAGACGTACAAATTCATAAGACAAGGCTGTTCAGGGGCCCCTCCTAATGGTCCCGCAATGGGGTTGAGTTATAAGCTGCAGGAGGCAGGGGATAAAGGGACAGAGGGAAGGGAATGAAGGAAGGTGTGGAGAAAGAAAAAGAGGGGGATTTGGGAGGCAGCCAGGTGGACTGCTGGCTCACCCTTGGTCACGATAAATTCTAGAAACTGCCTCACTGGTGCGGGGTTAGCCGGCTGAATTACCGCCTCGCTGTGCCCCTCTCCCTCCATTTCACTCTCAACTTATTTCTCTCTCTCCGTGTCCATGTGAACGAAGAAAAAGTAAAGACAGGAGGAGAAAAAAAAAAAATCAGAGTAAGAGATGAGCTGTCTCCATTTGCCCCACACAAACCCCCCCCCCCCAAGCATCTTTGAAGCAGCGCAGTCACCATCTCCCTATTCATTATCTTTCAATTGGACGGGGGCCAAGAGCTTGTGTTTTCTTTACATGCTGGCCACGGATTTACAAGGGAATCGATGCAGCGGACTACAATGCACTGCCCCTTATGTTATTGCTGCTTTAATTAAAACAATAACCGGAGCTCATAGTTTCCACTCTTCTGGGGTCGACCGTTGGCAGCTTCTCCATCTCTTCCCATCTGGATGTATATTTTTCCCCCCATCATCCCAAGAGTCTGCGAGGCGAGCCGGTTTCCACGGTATTTATGCAAACTAAGTTTGCAATGTTTGTGCGACCGTGTACATATGTTTGTACTCACACTTGCTCCAGGTTAATCATAGAGTTTTGCAGTATATGCCAAATCTATGAAATAGCTGACTTTGAGATTCTCCTCTATACATCCCTCTGCAGACTTACAAGTCTCCCCCATTCCCTCTCCCTCCTTTCTCTTTCCCGTCTAAAATTATCACTTCATCTCTCCCAGGGAGCCAAAACTCTGCCAATCACATCCAGTGCAAAGAAAAGGAAAGATGCTTCCTCTATAAATAATACATAATCCTTTACAAATCTTGCTCTAGTCTCTCTCATTACTTTCATTATGTTGCTTTCTCCTGTTGTCCATTACCTCCACCTTCTCCACCACCATACTTAGTACAAAACTCATACGTGGCCCTGCTGCCTTCACGTCTAATCTAATTCTTACCATCTCTTCTGTACTCGCATTTAAACCTGCAGTCTCTCCATCCATCACCTGCCGTCTCTTTCCTCCCCACATTCTCCCTCCACCACTTCATTCTCCTTTCTTCTCATCCTCTTCCTTCTCCTCTCCCTTATCTTTCATCATTCTAAAGATCTCTCATCTCCATCCCTTCTCTCTTGGGCCCCAGGAGAATCATTGCAACTCTTTCTATCTCTCCTATTAGCTGCCTACTCTTAACTTCTGTCCTTCTTCTCCTTTCTTCATGTACCCCTCCCCCTTTCTTCATGCACCCCCCCCCCATTGCAATAGTTTCCTTCCAAGCTGCAAGAGGTTTTCATTCCCTTTGCGATCTCTCTCTCTCTCTCCCTCTCTTTCTTTTCCTTTTTGTGACACAGTGGGAATCTTTTCCTGCCTCTCTGCTGGTTCCATCTCCACACTCTTTTGCTAAATGTGATTTGTTCTGCAGCTCAAGTCTGCAGCATAATCGTGCTGTTTTTATAGCATGCCGGAAGAGTGGGAGAAAAGGAAAGACAGAGAGAAAACAGAGGTGGGAATGGGACAAGCGGATAAGACAAATGAGAAGGAAAGAGAATATTTCCTTTTTCCTCCCTCTTTCATCTTCTTCACCACACTTTTGCTTCTTTTAATTGCCGGTTATTTGGTTCGGCCTTCATTCAACTTTGTATGTCTCTCCATTTTGTTTTTCTTTCTGTCTTTAATCGTTCTCTCTCCTTGTCAAGAACATCAAACCATTCCCCCCCCCCAACTCTTTCACTATCCACAAGAGTTCTGCTAGCACTGCAATAGTAATCAGCATAATATTTTCCTTCATTAGAATTACTGACTTTCATGTATTCTTATTTTTCACACCCTGTTTTTCTCACACGGTCTCTATTTCTTCATCTTCAAATCCGCTATCATCACCTCCACCACTTCAAATTTATCTCCTCCCATTCTTTTTCCTGCCGCTCTCCTTTTTGACCTTCATGTCTCATGTCTCTCTGGGCCTTCAGAGAATACAACTTGCCTCTTATACCTCTCCATCCTGTCTTTGTTCTTTTTCCACCATATTGCATCCCCCTTGGTGTTCCCCCTCTGTTCTTGTCCACCCATCCCATTACTCTTTCTGTTCATTTGTTCGCCCCTTCTTACTCCTCACAAACCTCCATTTAAAGCTGGTTAGCGCTATCAGCTGTGCAGCGTTTTATAGCCGGGGTCTGTCACAGTCCCAACAACCCTACCACAATGGTCGCCAAACACAGGCCAGCGGCTTAGAGGAAATTTACAGGGCTTTTACGCGACAGCTACCACACTAGAGATTCACCACAGCCAAAAGCACTTGTCTTAACACCCCTTCAAAATCTGCCACACGGCCGCATTTTCCTCTGGCGTGTATCCGTGAGGGCGACGCCGTTGAATGGCCATGTGGGACAAACGGAATGTATGGGAGTGTGCATGCAATTAAATCGTGCTTGTGTAAAATAGCGTACGAGAGAGTATATGTCTGTGCGGATTCATGGCCCGACACAAAACCGCCCTACTGGCAAGAACTGCATAACCATAGCGACTGCCAAGACACAAACTCATTCTTTCTCTGTTCCATCACTCCCTCCATTACCCCCCCCCCCTCCCTCACCCAACAACCCCTTTCACCATACCACAAAAAAAAAACCTTATTTCACATGCAAAAAAAATAAAACACATTTAAGCAACACTGTGGAGAAGGTGCTGCGCAAACCGTCATCACAGTACTTGTTTGCCAAATTAGCAGTGGCAAAATAATATTTCCCATAATAATAAAGAAACAGTGACAGGAGGTATTAATAGCACACATAGCATCTCTGCCACTGATCCTGCCAGAGTTAATAGATTACTTCGGTGCCTTGTGTTCAGTCAATCTTGTGACTTCTGGCCACAAATGTCGACCTCATGCAGCTCTTTTCTGAGGCCTTGTCTCTTGTTTTTATCGTTGTACCCCTTCCCTATGTCTCTTTCTTTACGGCACACACACACACACACACACACACACACACACACACACACACACACACACACACACACACAGAGGCTGTGTTGTTCTCCATCTCTGTCTCACTGTGTTTCTTTTTCTGCCTCTGCTGCTCTCCCTCCCTCCTTCGCATACAGTATAGTTTCTCTCTGGCAACGTTCTTCTTTCCTTCTGTCAGTCGGTCTTTCCACAAAAAAATAAAAAAAACAAGGTCTCTCTCACAGCACGCCCTCTCATTCTTTTTCGAGTCGACAACTTCTCCATTTGGCTAGCCATATCTCTCCCACTCTGGGGTCCAACTTTCTTTTATTAGGCTCTTCAGAGGAAAGCCAAGATACTCTCTTGTATCTTTCCGTTTTAATTCGCGACCATTTCCCTTAAAACCTTTCCAACCGTCTGTCCACGGTCTTCCTCTCTTTCCCCATCTAGTCTCTCACACTCCTTTACTTTTCACCTCCTGGGCATACACTCCTGCTTTCATATTCTCAGTAGTCCTTATCATAATTACCAACTCCAACTTAATTACAAGCATTTTGAACAATTCATCTCAAGCTCTCATTTCACCATTCTTTAGCAGACTCTTCCTCCCTTGGACATGTGCTTTGCACAGCACTGCCTTTGTATCAATTTACACCAATTAGTATCACATTCAAAATTATGTACTCATTTCATACAACACAGGAAACTAAATGCATCCAAGAGAGGTAGATATGAAAGATGATGAAATCAAAAGAACAAGGACCTTTTTATTAGATTCTCACATCTTGACTATAAAATTGCAGATTTACTTGTTACCTTGACTCGCTACATTTTGGAGTTTAATGACTCCTGAATCTCCTTGTATCATGTGATGTGTACTTCTGTTTGGTTTTACATGTGAATGTCGATGTGTAGCAACTTACGGGCGATGCAGAGCAGGACCAGGACCAGGACCAGGCTTCGTAGGACCAGTGAGAAGGGGGCAGGGAGGAGGCAGTAGAGGACAGAGTTGTGGACAGGCCTCATTGTGTATTGAGAAGCTCTGTGTGTATATGAGCGAAAGTGTGCGTGACGTTGAGTGTGTGGATGTGCACGTTTGATCAATGGCTCCTCTGTGACCCTGTCTGTACCACTACAAACACACTAGTCTATACACGCACAAACACACACCAATTTGTTCTTTACTGCAATGCCGCAGGCACGTGCGCACAATAGTTGCTCAGCTTTACTTCACCGCAGGCAAACAGAAACCGCTTTTTTGAAAAGAATGCTTAAAAAAAGGAATCTTATTTGTAATAATGCATTACAAGAAATGCAAAGGAACTACTTCGGTTGCCCAATCACACAGAGCTAAATAGCAGCCAGGGATAGCAAAGACAGAAGTTTTGCAAGCAACGGACGTGCAACTTTCGACACTGTTAACAACACTATTTCACTGTGTAGACAGAAGTGCCCTAATGGCAGCAAAAAAGTTTCCTTATGGAATTAAGCACCATGTGCCCCTTGGAAAGAACTTGCGCTCTTTTAAATCCATACAGGGTCGAAATGCTGCTGCTGCTACAAAGACGTACAAGAACTCAGTGCCATCTATGAAAAGCTACACAACATTGTCAGGCTAGCTACTTTCCACCAGTGTTCAGAGCCTCCTGAGACCCTAACCCAAGACTGTCAGATCAATAAACGAGAAAAAACCAATACAAAAAGTCACTGACGCTGACCTACAATACTGTGTTATTTACCAGCAAGTGAATTTAGCAATGGCAGCTACGCAATTAACCAAACAAGGGATAACTTAATTAGCACCTTACCAAGCGACCACTGTGGTGTCAAAGTCAGAGTTAGGCTCTGAGTGCCAGGCACCCTAACAATCAGCCACGCAATTAACCACAACAACAGACTGCTTGTCTTCTGTAGGTCAAACCACCCTGCTCCAGAGAACGGAGCACATCAATAATACTATATTCCAATCAGACACAGGTTGGGAAACTCTCCTCCAGAGCAAGTCAAGTTTCCACTTCGCTGACATTGACTGAATGCTTACTTTTGAAAAAGAGCCACCTACATCGTCGCATCTGACCCTTTCTGCTTTTTTCTCCCAACAAATCAACAGGCAGGAGTCAATGCTTCTCTGAGCTATAGCCAATCCAGGCCAGGCCTCTGGAGAGTTAGAGACAATATCTTACAACTCATCTGGAGATAGCTAAGGTTAAATAAAATCCATTGAGCTTGAGTGCTGCTCTATAAAGGTGGAGTGGAAGTGCTTGCCCTGTTCAGCACAACAAGTGAAGGGTTGTGCAAACTGCAGTCAAACGCTTTTGTTTCAGATATTACACTTTTCAATGTGGGATTTTACCCCCGAGACTTGAGACATAATTCTTGCAAGGTATCTGCTATTATTCGCATGAATGCTAGAGCTGTTTCTGTGCACATATATCACGTATACCCTGATGTCTAAATGAACAGAGATCTCACATGGTAATTTCTTACTCCACAGAATAATCACAGGCTATCAGACGCTGTAATCGCACAGCACCTCTCATCCAGCATGTTCCACTGGGTGCAGTCGGTGTTACATGCTAATCTCAATACCTACTGTGCTTAAGGCCCGGTCAGACTTCTACTGATCGGAAGGACTGTGCATCATTGGTTTCCAAGAGTGTAAGGTGCATTTAGTCTGTGTAATCATGCATGTTTAATATGTGTGTTTATTAGTAAGAGTGTGCGTGTGTGTGTGTGTATCTGCAGCAGAGACAAAGCGTGATGAGCTGCGACGCACCCTTCGCTAAGCCCTGTTTGATGGACTAAAATGTGGCCATCATCCTTAGATTATGAAACACTGCCCACTCTCTCTCCTTCTCCGTGGCGGGGAATAAACAACGCACTCTAACAGCAACGGCCCTGACACATCTCAGGAAGCTGGATGCGGATCATCGCCAATGTTCTCTCCCGCGCTGACCTCACCGGTCTTCTGGCTGATGAAACTTTCTCTGTCTTGGTGTGTACAAATAATTCAGGTCTGCCAGGTCTGGAGCCTGGCAGCCGCCTGACAGAAACAAAATCTATTCACTTGTTCAAATTGATCTCCTTAAATTGTGTGTCCTTCCTCCATCCTTTCTGTCTGCATTTCCTGCAGTCAGTCTGTAAAGGCTGGTTAGTTCCCACCAAGTGGTCCTCCTTTTGCTTCACTTCCTTCCTGTTGATCTCTCAAAACTGATAAAATCCGACTGTCGTACCGTCGTCAGTTTCTTCCAGCTGTCTATCCGTTTCTTCCCTCTGCTTGTTTATATAACCCCAGTTACCCTCCTCTTCCTCCAAATGTGTGTGTGTGTCAGTGTGGGATCAGCGTCTGAATATTTTGCATACTATTTTGTGAAGGTTAAAGATGAGTGTGTGTGTGGATGGAAGCAGTGACAATGGATGCTTTTCAGGTCAACCAACAGTGGCGGTGTGTGTGTGTGTGTGTGTGTGTGTGTGTGTCTGAATGTGCTTTTCTGTCCAGTGTGGACTGAAGCAGAGTGTACATTTGGCCCTTTCACCATCTAATACCCATTAATTTACCCATGCAGGCACACACAGAGGATCATAGTGTCTCTTTATGCTAAATGACCATTTTTATGGCTGAAGGGATGCACACGGCTGTCTGCTGACAAGTGTCGTAACTGTGTGTTTTTGTGCAGTATTTTTTTAGAATTTGAAGCAGATGAGTGTAAAGCAGAAATAAAACACGACTGACAGATTTGTGAGTTACGCTGATGTGAACTCCATAAAAAGGTGAGGGAGAAATCATTACTAATAGACAGTCCAACCTGACATCATATTTTGCATGAACACATCATGCATAATGCAGCTTCTTTGTTCATGCTCATTGCCAATTTACTGCTATTGGCAATAAAACTGGTAATACAAAGCCAATGGTGGAAGTTAACTACACAACTCCACACATCTATGACATTCATTGTCCCGTAAGCTGCAAGAAGCAACGGCTTTGCTTTTACAATGGCTTCTCTACTTGTTTCTTAATCAACTTATCATAAACTGCGAGATCTAATTTGCCAAAAGCAGTATTTATCTGTATGCATTTAATTTGAATAATTCCACTCCCCATTATCAAGTCAAATGAAGTCACATTTATTTATCAAGTGCTTTCAACATAATAGGGTCACCACAAAATGTTTTATGGTGCAACAAAGGACATAATTAAAGACAAAAAGAAGAACAGATTGCAAACATTGCACTGTTGGCAAGTGTGCGTGTGTTTGCATTTCTGTGTACTTGTGTCTCTACAAAGTCCCTGTGTGGGCAGCCCCCTGATGGGTGTGTTTGTTTTTGTCACAGAGTGCGGAAGGAAGGGAGGTAATGGTAAATTGCGTCCCGTATCCTCCCATTTTTCCCTCCCTCTCTTGTCTCTCTTATCCAACTCAAACTTTTAATGGGCTTCATTGGTGCCACCATGGAATAAGTGTTGCCAAAGCACTTAAGGGGCTTAAGTCAGCGGCGTGCTGAAAATATTAAGCACTCAAACAGCCTTACAAGGATTCCTGTCTGCTTCAGTATGCTATGGAGGTCGTGCCAGCATTTAATACCAATAGTATTTAAGAGCTCTGACAAGGAGAAAGAACAGAAATATGACTCTATACAGTGTGTACCACAACTGGGAATAGATGGGGCGATGGAGGCAGGTGGGAAGGATAGAAAGAGGCTGTAGAAGCATAAAGGAGGAGACGAGGGAGAGCCAAAGGGTATGTGACTGAAAAGGGGGCAAAAATATCTGTGTAGCCAAAGATGAAGAACAAAAGAGAGAAAGTCTTAGAGAAACAACACAGAGAGTAGGCCTTCCATAGGAGAGGAGGAGGAGGTATCGAAGAGGAGAGACACGAAGGAATCAGGCCAAGGTGTGGGAGGTAAGGGGTTGATGGGATAGCTGTGAACTAGCAGCAGAGGGCTAATACAGAGATTCTATCAGGAGGCTTATCCAAGATTAAATTTCTCTTTGTCCTTAAGGCGCTTCTTGGGTAAGCGGAAGTGTCGAATTTATTTCTTACGTCTCCCTTGAGGTGGTGCAATCGAGTGGGTTCGGATAATATATTGGTACGTGAGTGTGAGCGTGATGTTGCAGGAACATGTATATGCGTCTGAGTAGGCGTGATGCTCGAGGGTTTATTAGCTGGCAAAGTGTGAAGGAGGGCATGTGTTCCTGAAAGGTAAAGATAAATCAAGCAAACATCTCCCCAAGGGTGTTTGAACCCAAGTGAGCCTCAAAGTATTAGTGTGGTTACATTAATCTGAATTGTGAGAAATTCCTGGAACAGCCAAATTCTATACGAGCCTTAATTCAAACACTGAATGATGCTGCGTTTCCAGAGGAGAAAAACCAAATGCAAAATCGTAAAGTCACCTCAGGACATCTTTTTCAATGATGGTGATGACATGTTAAAAGCAAATTCTATGGTAATTTGAAGTATATTTTCTCTGTCTGTGCACTATCATTATTATAACTACCTTTACACAGACTGAAGCTGGAAACTGGATTAATCCAACGCAGCAACAGCCGGTAACAGTTAGGCACAAACTATTGAAAGTTACCCAAATTAAGGCAGTTAGTTTACTAATCGACAAAATGTACTATGGATTGATTTCATTCATAATGTCCAGAGTAACAGCTGGGAGTGTTGGATAACTGCCTCACAGCAACAGGCAGCAGACTGCAGTCCTCTAAACCTGCCTATGGTGAGTCTGAATAGATTTTTAGGAACAGGTAGATTTAATGAACACGCAAATTTTTCCGTGATATTTTAATGATTCACTGGTATCGTAAATTTAACTTTTTATTTTTACTTCTTTACTCATAACATGCTGAGGTTTTTGGTGTTGTCTTACAATATTACTGACTGTGTCTGCTGCCTTGTCACTGAGATCCAGCTGTTGTGGTAAGTTAACTGTCTAGTTTGTTCCCTCTTGGGTAATGACAAAGATTGTTTGGTGCTAATTATGAATAAATCACTTCTTGCCCGTTGAATTTAGTGTCTGGCTTTCCATCTTCATGTCCTCTGATTTACTTGACTTCTACCATTGCGCTTTTTTTTTTTTCTTCTTTTTGCCAGTGAATGACCAGATGGCTTTCTCGAAGGTTAATTGATGTAACATTGAAAAATTATTTTTTTGGATTTAATACTATCGCTAGAATTATATTGTCCGTCTATGCCTTACAGTTACCTTCCATAATGGTTGGTGTTCAAAGGTCCCATATTCAATCAATTTAATGTATTTGCTCTTGTCTCTCTTAGATACTAATTCAACATGAGGATCTTAAACTCTGACTTCATGACCACTTCATATAGTAGCAGATTTTTATTTCTATCATACCTTTAATCTTGGACTGTATTTTCTCAGGTTATTCATTGCAGTAAAACCAGAAAGAGACAAAGGCCAACAGGGCAGGATCGTCTCCCAGAGGACAGGGGAATTCACTCATTCGAAGATTATCAATTCCCATGTCTCCATTCTTTTGAACCTGAATTATATACAGGTCAGTGAGAGCTCTCCAAGCACTTCATGCCAATGCAGTCAAGGTTATTCACCAGTTCAGTCTTAAATTATATTCCTGTAACCATATTCTTGTTCTCCTGCCATTTTGAAACTCTGGCTATTCAGTTTGTGGCTCACACACCATTTTCCTAAATACCATTTTTCACATTTCTGTGTGTCGTGTTGTTTTAAAGATGATGTATTTTACTAATTGTATTGTAAAATATATTATGATCCAGCGATTTGCCAAAATAACTACTCAGATTGGACTATTCCCCATTCGAGTAGCACAAACTAACAAACAAATGAGTAAACAAATAATACGTAACTTTTATATTTTGTAATGAAAATGTAGTGACAACCACAATGTTTTTAATTTCTACAAGAATATTAAATCTGTATATAGTTGTGTGTTTTTTTTTATATCATGCACAGCTAAAATTCCCAGCCGTAATGAAAAAAGCCATTGTTTGCATTGTTAATCATATATTTATTCTTGTTTATTCTTTCTTTACTGACGTGTTTTTTACTAAATGTGCAGAAAAAATATACTGAATAGAATTTAACATTAAATCAAAGTTGCAGCTATTGGAGTTATTGGCTGTGCAGTTTAACAAACTGATAAAAAAATGCATAGCAACATTATTTTAATCGCCACTAAGCTGCTACTACTTTAAATTCACAAAATCCTTAGTAAGTTAGAGTACATGATATGAAAGTGGTAATGCGTTTGAAAACTACATTTGCAGTAAGTAAGTGTACAAAAACAGACAAATTAATGTTAAGTTAGCTGACATGTACTGAAGCACTCTGATTCAATGTGAACAAGAGAACAGATATTCAGATTTATATATTTTTTATTCTAAATTTAAAAAATAGTTATTTTTTTCATTTTTTATGATATTTGTTTGATAGAACCGCCAAAGTCTCAGACTCCTGGAAAGTTAAATGGCTCACAGGAGAGCATCATCTGAGCTGTCCTGGTTGAGTAATCTTCTTTTGGTTCTCTCAAGTGTAAAGAAAACATAAATCTGTGAAACTATTGTTGAACATACTGAAAACTTGATTTTTTTTTAGAAGGAGAAAATCAGGTCCCATGCCTCAGTATATTCACCTTCACGGTCCTCTGCTCTCCTATGTTTTTCTGATGTCTTGTTTGTCTGGCTAAGGTGTGTTTAGGTAGCCTAGAGCCAAGCACTCGCTAATACAAGTGGATTTGCTCTGAACTGTAATTAAAAAAGTCACAGCTTCTCAATCTACGTATGCTCTCAGTGACTGCATTTTCTGGAGATGTGGCTCAAGGTACTTCCTTCTCACCTCACGCTCCTGGATGAAATAATCAATATGACCCAATCACTCGGGTGCGTTTCGATCGACACCATCTGTATTTCTTCGCACAATTTAGGATTAGAAAGCTTTGATTTTCTTTATTTTACGCCGTCTGTTGACAGTGGAGTCTGACAAATAAATAAAAGTCGATATGGCTCGGATCATGACAGGCTTATAAGAATACAAAACAGATGTTAGGCTTTGAATTACTGGCTGTCTGAAATATTATGGTTTGGCCGTGAATGCATGAACAGGCAATGTTTCATACAGTATACCCCCCGCTTTGCCTCACCTTTCTCTATGTGTCTGCAGCAGACCAGGAGATTCATCTCCCTTCCTGACAGACTTGGCGCTGTCTTCTCACTTGTCTTCAAGAGGGGACAGAAAACATGGAGGCACTGTGGTGGCCATTGTAAAAATCCTATTATTAGCTTCATCCCATTATGCGTTAAGCATGCATCAACTGTGCAATTTATGCTTATTCTTCTCAAGGCTGGCAAAGTACTGAGCATGCATTTTTGAACAAAAGACTCAAGTGATAGACTGAAAGAACTGAAGACGAAGAATCCAATTGATGGTCGGTGTGTTAGAGTAGTAGAATAAACCAGTCGAAATACAAACACTCTTCCTTTGGTTAATTCTCGGTATTTAATTTATTCAAACAGACATTTAACAAATATGGGACTTTGCACCTTTCTCACATGCACATGGTTTTATCCCAACAACTACTACAAATGTTTTTGTCTTGGGGCCATTATCATACAGTGAGACTGTTTTGCAATTTGTCTCCATTGCAAAATCTGGGGAGTCTTTCCTTTTACTACAAGTGGAGTAATATGCTGTAACACTCTTGAACAAAACTTACAAGAATAAAACTCTTTGCTTTTACAAAGAGATGTTGGGAAATAGACCAATGTGGTAGAGAGAAGCACCTTTTCAAAGAAGCATATATTGTATTCTATTGAAGACTGAGTACACCCTTTAACCTGACCTAGATTGTCAAATTTTGTAGCTGGAAGGCAATAAATAGTAGTTGGTAAAGATAAGTATAAGACTGTGGTCTGGATAAAAATCTGTGGAGTTCAACAGCAACTTCATTTTTGTTGCTATGTTAGAAAATTCAAACTTTCATGACAGGGAAAAACTGTTACAATTACTGTTTATAGGAAATCTGGCAGATAAATCAAGTCAGCTTATTATATTATATTAGTAGACATTGTTCAAGTGTAAATGATTGAGGAGACATAGACAAGGCCATGAAATGTGAATCAAGTACTCAAGCAATCAATTCAAAATGGTAGATATTTTCTTTATACGCATTCATGGCTTTTAAAGTAGTTCCTGGTGTTTCTCACACATGCATTAATAGAAAAATACACAGCTGAAGTGTGAGAAGTCATTACAGGCATACTTTATGCTTAACATGCAAGGTTCCACCATCGGGACTCAACAGAATGCTAAACTCAGTCATTCTGCATTCAGCAAGATAAATGCAAACAGTGTTACCTGCCAAGTTAAGAACATACTGTCGGAGCTCAGAGTGTTTCTCCGTGTGCTGTGAGCCACATGCTACACAGCTACCTGCTGGGAGTTACACTCATTATCGTCGCGGTATCCTACCTCCCAGTGACAGGCTGCGACTCTGCTTGCTGTTTTCTCTGCTGCAGTAAAATGTGCCAGTCTCTCTTTGTTGTGTTCCCCTTGTGCATGTGCAAACATTGGTGTTGTGCATGTGTGTAATTTTCCTTTGTTCCCTGATGTATGTAACCATTGAAGAGAGGTCGCCACCGTGCTCACGTGTGCACTCACCATCGTTTTCTTTACTCTCCAGGTAAATGTGGGGATTGTATTATTGATGTACCTTCAACCTGTCAGGGTTGCAACATATGATGTTTTACTTTTCTCTGCAGGATGTTGGTTACTATGGTTTAATCTGTACACGTAAGAATTTTGTAGCATACACTGTATTATAGGTGAATGTAATTGAGCAGTTATTTGCAACTTCCCTTGGGGATGGGTGCTCCGCCAACCAGCTTGACCCCATTCCACCAATTCACAAATGCTTAACAAAGGGAAAATTTCTCCCTAGTGTGATATAATCTTTCCTTTCACCCAGTGTCTCAATGGAACCCTTTATGGCTTTTTATTACATCTCTTTCCCTCTCTTCCTTTCTTTCTCACTATGCCATTCCTGATCCCTCCATTCGCATTTGTCTCACTCCCACCTCCCCGCTCACCCCTGATGCCTTTTTGCCGATAATATCCTTGCTCTACTCTTCTCTCACCCTGACCTTACAGAAGGTCTTTGGACCGGAGTCACTCGTGTTACTCTTTCTCTCCCTTCTAGTTCTCTTTCATTCTCTTTTTCATTCTCTCTCTGGAGGAAAATCACACACTCATCAGTTTGCCGGCTCTGTTCCTGACGAGCAGGCTCGCAAGGAGAATATTAATGAAGCTCCTCAGCCAATTAACACCTAAAGCACATAACCTTTTATGCCAGTGGACAACACGCATGAATGTTCACACACAAACACACACACACACGCACACACTGCACGCACACAGATGCACACCTGAAACAAACATTTGGAAGAAAACACACACATGCTACTAGACACAGATCAGTAGAAAGAGAAAAAAAGGCCTCAAAGCAAAGACATGCTATCAAACACATTCTTATGCTCCCACACTCATACACACACACACACACACACACACACACACACACACACACACACACACACACACACACACACACACACACACACACACTGATAGACTGTGTTGATGAGTGTGGGTGTTGAGGGAGAAGGACATTTATAGTGGCAAGAGGAGGTAATGTTGAGAGGAAGACATGCGAAGAGAAGAGAAGAGAAGAGAAGAGAAGAGAAGAGAAGAGAAGAGAAGAGAAGAGAAGAGAAGAGAGAGATTTATGAAGTGTGAAAAAAGGCATAAAGAAAAGGGGGAAATCAGTGATAGAAGGTTAACTTGGCTGCTCCTGACACGGTTCATGATAATTTGAAGGGTTTAATAGTGGGTGCACACACATGCAAACACACTGGACAGTGGCATACACAAAACTGTTTCTGCCAAGACAACACAATGCATAAAACATGTTTCTAGAAAGGGCATTAACAGTGAACTTTAGCACGCACGCACACACGCACACACACACACACACACACACACACACACACACACACACACTGTTTCTGGACACATGTGGAGTATTATCCGTGTATGCATAAAACATGGCGAGAGACAGCAGGAGCATGTGGCGTAAGGGAGATAGGGAGAACAAGTGTGAGCGGACAAAAAGTGTATGGTAATGACCCGGCTAACGAAAGGCAGCTGCGAGGGGTAGAGAGTCAGCGAGGGACAAGTGTGAATGTGATAAAAGTGATGGTGAGGCGGGAGGAAGAGAAACTTTCCTCACGGCCTGCTGCTTCTGGATTGAACGGCGTGCAAATGAAAAATGGAGATGAAATAATTAGACAGGCTGACTAGAAGCGCTCATCTAAATATGTAAATGCACTTAATTTTACTTTGATTTGCTCCACTGCTTCCCTATCACTCTCCCACTTTCTTCATTCCATGCTTTCCCTCTCATCGGTTACTATTCCACTCTCTTCTTTTTTTTCATCTCCTTTAGCCCCATAGTTACTCGTCCCTCTCTCTCTCTCTCTCTCTCTCTGCTACACTATCTTAATACATTGTGGGCCTGTTAACCATTATTCACCGTGTTATGAAGAGAAATAGAGTGTGTTTAGTTTGTTCATTCAGGTCTGAGACCTGCTGGTCTTGGAATCCTTGCATAGATGTAGACATGCATGAATGCGTTCGAATTTATTGTGAGGGATATATTTTGATTTTTTTTCCATCTTAAGACAATATTTACTATCATAATTCCTCCTCTTAGTAACAACAGTGAGAAACCCTTTTTTTTTTTTAGAATCACTACAATTCAGCTAATTCAAAGGCAAACAGTGGATTTCGGTGGTACGGTGCAGAAATATTAAACATTTTAGTACAAAATCATTCCAACATGTAGGTTTGTTGCAAAATGTAGAGAACTGAACCGTGGTTTGATCTAAAATGAGAAATACCAAGGTGGGTTGGGGGAAAAAACCCGATGATGATAGTGTTGCAAAGGTGACTGGATGAGTTCACCAATTCTTGTTATAAAGTAGTTTTTTTTTTAAAAGCGTACATTCTCTGATCCATATGACACTTTTTCAAATTGCATGGGCTTAACTTTGCCATATTATGCAGCCACAAGCAAATGCATGTGGAACTGATCTCACTTGAATCTTTTCAATGAAACTGTATGTACTCTGTCTGGACTCAGCGGAGAAGGACAGTATCACTTAACAGCCAGTCTGGAGAGGAGTCTTTAATGGCTTTCTACATACATACATTCAATATTTTTACAAAGATACATTCAATACAATGTTCCAGTCCTAAGAGCTCAGAAAAAGCACAAGCTGTTCTATGTTGACATGCCTGCATCTGCATGTGTACAACTGGAGGTCATTGTACATCCAGGACATGATTAGGATCACAAATGGACTCTTACAGTACAACAGAGGACAAGGAAAAATGCATTGTGTTAATCAGGGTTTGGATTTATGATGCTGTTTTTTTAAGTCCAGTAATTACAGAAACAGTTCACAGATCCTGCTCTAATTAAATACATTGTGCATGGATTCCAAACATGACTCATCTCTGAACCATCTAAACAAAACGGGCTGCAAAGCAGTGTGAAATTAAAATCTCTTATCCTCTCTGGTTTCCTTAAGTATTTTCACAAATTATTTTTTTATGTGTATGTTGACTGAACACGATATTAAATTATATGGTGCGTTTTCATTGCCACTTGTACTTGCAAAGGTTTCTTTTGGAAAAGAGATCTCAATTTTAGTAAGACTAGCAACTACTGGAAAAAAATGAAAGTTAGTTAGATATGATGAGTCACACAGAAATGCAGCTGTCCTTCTTAATGACAGTCTGTCTAAGATCCCTAACCGATCCTCCTCTTTCATCAGTCTGTCTCTCTTTCTCCATCTCCATTCTGTTCTTTTCAGTCCGACCTCTACAAAACATCTCTCACTGGGACATTTGTTTCCTGTTCCTACAAGGTGACTCTGACAGCAGTAGTCCTTGTTTAACTTCTTTGTGTTCCCTTGTTTTGTGTCTCCTTCTCTCTACTTATTGTTGTCTCTCTGCATAAATTAGAACTTCTCTCTTTCTGTCAGGTAAAATCTCTGATAGGACATTTGCAGATCAGAGATTTTTGTCACGTCTTTAGTCAAAGCATCCTGATCGAGGATCTAGATGGACAAACAATGTGTTGTAAACATTATCTGAACAATAAATGCTTGGTCTACAAATGCGGAATGAGACACAGATCCTCTAGTCATCAGGCTCCTATCCTGTGGAACCATCTCCTATGCTCTATGAGACTTGGCTACAATGGCTTTGACGATTATTATCATTATTACTAATAACCTCTTTTTCATTTATCTTCTTGATTCTCGAAGACAAGATGATTGTAAACAGTTACGGCCTACCTAAAGTATGGGTCACGGGTGTTGCTGGAGCCTACCTAACCTGGCTACAGGCGAGGGGCTGGGTTCACCATGGATGAGATGCCAGCTCATCACAGGACTTATTATTTAATTTAATTTAAATTTAATTTAATACACTGTTATAATCCCTGAAGGGAAATTAAGAACACACACTATTATTGGTATTATTATTAGTTATTATAGTCAATATTATCATCATCATTGTTATTATTAATTCATTCGTTTTCCTTACTACTTCCTCCATTATTATTGTTATTATTGATGTTGTTTTTGCCATTTTTATTATTTTTGTTTTGCTGTTGTTTAATGGTCATTGTTGTTATTTCTATATTTTTATCATTATCTCGATTGTTGTTGTTGTTGCTCCTTTCCTCCCTCTCTACATCTTTATTTATCTCTTCCTACCCTCTCTTTGTTTTCTCTCTGTCTAACTGGTGAAGGCAGAGGGCCACCCACCTAGAGCTGGGATTTGCTCAGAGGTTTCTGCCTGTTAAAAGCCAGTTTTTATTTCACAGTCCTGCCAAGTTCTTGCTCATGGGGGAATTTGTTGGTCTTTGTAAAATAAAAAGTATGGTCTATATACAGTAGTAAAGTCTTGTAGTGAAATAACTTTTGTTTCATTTTAATGAAATAGAAATAAAACCGCACTTGGCTTCTGCTCATGTTTTGGTGGTTTCACAGTAAAAAAGTAGTAACTACAAGTTAATAATGAAACATGATTGTAGGATTTAACATTTACAGTATGTATAGTTTCTATAAGTGACCTTATTTCATCTGTAGAGCTCTATTTATTTTTTACAACATTGTTTCACAAACAGTTTTATCATTGGGTACCTGCCCACATTTTTACTTCCTAAATCACAGCTAAATGATCAAAACAGGCAAAATGATGATCAATGCTGACAAATGACTATTTCGCTAATTACGAGGCATGATGAAGCTACTAATCATGGTTTAAGAGGCAATGGTTGTTAAATGAATTATAGTAACGGTTACCGATGATGATTTATTTGATCGTAACAAGTGTACGACTGTTCATGCTACAACTTCATTCTCTATTTCACCATCTGTCGTTCTGCCATTGCTGTGTCAGGTACAGATTATATTTTACATGTTCCTTTCAGTTATTTGTTGTTTTTGAGGCTTTGTTATTTCTCTATCTTTTTTTTTTTTCCTCTGGGAAAAAAGGTTGACATTCTTTGGTTCAAAGATTGTTTGTTTTCCTGACATCAGAGAGCCGAAAGTATCAAATGGATCTTATGTTTTTCCTCCGTTCTTTCCTCATCAAACTGCCCACATGGAACAGAACTGCACAGAACCACCAGTTAAACATGTTTGAGGTACCTTTAACTGCCTACACATGAATGACCCTGACATGGGCCTTTTCCTCCTCCTCCTCCTCCTCTCTTCATCACATCGTCCTGCACCAACTACCCCTCAGGGCTGGTTTTCACATTTGTACTGCACCATCTCTGTTCATAACTACGTAATAAGTCCTGATATGCTCTCACATTGGACTAAGCAATTAAAATAGAGCAGTGACAGATAACTGGAGAATGGTGGGTCACCCAACCCAAAATATTAATTAGATTTTACCGGCAGACCAGACTCAGGTTGCTCTGAGAGTGATCATCACATTTGGTCTTCTAACACTCAAAAAAGAGCCAAATGTTCAAAATAGTTCTCTTCAAAATTTTTGGATTATTTTCTAACCATCTTCTCTATTCAGTGGCCAAACAACAAGGGTGCTTTCACACCTACCTTGTTTGATCTGGACTTTCAGACTTTTCACTTTGATCCAGACTAAAATAGATGAGAGCTTCCTTTAAATCAAGGTCTGGATCAAGCAGCCAGATTTTTGTCTGACAAAAAAAGAGGTGGTCTCAACCCAGATTGAACTTGACAATTGTCAAATTCCCTTATGGAGTGAAAACACGTTGAAGGGTTCAGACTTTCTGAGCCATCACAGGAAGCTATCACAGGCAACCAATACCAGCAAAAATAATGATAAGAAAAACCAAAGGTAGAAGGAAAAGTGAGTCACGGTGACATTTAAGAACAGGAATAGGTGTTGTGGTTGTGGTGTACTCTCATGAAGAAAACAAAAGCGAGCACGAAACAACACTTAAGACTTAAACTTTTAATTTATTTCCTGCAGCGATGACAAAAAGTAAAGAATAGATGGACAAAATCCATAGATGATGGCAACAGGATGTATGGACGTCAAGAAAAGTTCCAGAACGAGCTGTAGCAAAATTCCAAGTTGATACCAAAAGTCACGCAATAAAGCCCAAATCTTGTTTCATACTTTCAGGTGTAAAACGCCCTAAGACCGGTCATCCCCTGGAGCTGACAACATGAACTCTGGAGTTGCTTGAGAACTGCCAAGCTTGTGTAGTCGCTGCAAGAGGCAAACCTTGAGTTTATTTCAGGTGTCCAATTGCTTGACGTCTGAGAGCAACTTCCAATATTATAATTATAAATTTCACACATTTTTAATATTCTGTTAACTGAGATGCTGCATGGTAAATGTGACATTAATTATATGAAAACTCTATGCATAAACAGTCAGAGGCTAATTAGGCCTCAATGAATTAAATATCTTTCATTTGAAAGTCCGGTCCCAGCACTCTCTGCCGACTCTGGTCATTAGATAAACGTAGCTGCTAACTCCTGACATATGGTCACAGAAATACAAACACTAATGAGTCACTACCGTTCTGGAATAGTTAAGTTGAAGTGTTAATCATGCAAGAACAGAGGATCAAATGTACAAACACCCAAACAGGCAGGAAGACCTTAAAGACTCGATGTTACCTGGACTTTATGATAAGTAACATTTAAAGAAATCTCAGCAGCTTAAAACTTGTAAATATATCGAACCTTCTTTTTATAAGAGCTGTCGATCAGACAGAGAACTCAGCGGAATACAGACGAGACTGAGAGCTGGTCCAGCCTCCATCCCACTCGCCTCAAGTGAAGAGATTTTCTTTTTATCATTTATCGTACAGAATCTACTGTACTACTGGGTGTTGTTCACCCTTAACAAGCAAATTCTTGTTCAAACTGCTTTAAGGAGCTCAAGGAACACCGTTTTTCTCAAAAATACAATGCCCACAGAGTACAACACACACACACATTTCTCTATTTACTCCTTGACATCTCAGAATGGACAGACCATCTGCCGAGACACATCAACAATGAGCCACCAAATGAGCTTGCAGCAATTAAGCAGTCCAGAATTTATATGCCTCTCGCCTTTTTTTTTAATTATTTTTTTTTTAGACTTCAACGTTGAATATTTTTCATTCAGCTCGATGGCAGGGAGCGGTCAGCTAACTAGCTCGGGGAAAACTTGTGGGAATTGAGACTTACCATAAGAACTACTAGCTTGACTAACACCGTGGAATGCAATCAGGTGCTGCTTTATCTGTGAGGCCCCAGAGCACCTGTTGAAAATTCTAATGAAGAAAATAACACAGTCAGCAGAGGATGTTAAATTAAGCTTCAGCAGTCCTAAACAGACCTGATATGGCACTCTATAGGGCCAGCAAATGGGTGTATTCCAAGATGTGCATGCGGCTTCATTACTGGCAAACACATCGGTATAAATCGAGATATTTATTTATCTACCTGCATACACCATGACACAAACACACACACACCCACACACACAGACACATGCTGTACTTTCTGACTGCTTTGACAGCAACCCTCCTTTAATTGTCTTTGACCCTTGAATGACAGCATCAGCCCATGGTTTTGTAATGATAGTTATTACATTGCCCTGCCTGCAGGAGGCTGTCACACTGACTGACACATAGACACATTTTACACACACACACACACGCATGCACATACACACCATTTTATGGATTTTATTTTATTTATTTATTTGTTTCTTTATTTATTTATTATTCAAGTGCAATTGTGTCATCAACTCATATAGTCAGTTTGAATGGAACCAAGACACTAAAGCAAGCAAACGCATATAAACCACACACAACTATCCACAGCATCACACACACACACACACACACACACACACACACACACACACACACACACACACACACACACACACACACACACACACACAATCACTCACTGCTGTAGGTCCAACCTTCTCAACCATCTCCTCGTGCTAACATCCATCGCCTAGCAACCGCCAATCAGGAAACACGCTCATCCCCTGGACCTGCGTCGCTCGCCCGTGAAAAGCAGCCAATCAGGTGAGCTGCTCCCCTGGGACAAGTTACTGTGATCAAGAGGATGGGGGAGGTGCAGAGGGTTCGTCAATATGGCTTCAGCGTAACCAGCACCAACCTCCCCTTCCTTTCCAGTCCAGCCTTTCACTTTGTCTTTGTGTTTTTATGACACGTTTATTGATGTCAAAGCACTCAAACTCCATTCTTGTCCTCCTCCCCTCTCTCGCTGTCTCTCTGAGTGTAGGAGGCACTCCACGACTTTAAAACCTACGAGTACATTAGATGCATCACCGTGCTTAAAGGCAGATCTAGATAAAAGACGAGTTATCTCTCCCTCAAAAAAGAACATCATAGATGTATTTGTATCTCCAGTTGGCATTTCACCAATATTGTATTTCAAAAAAATATATATTTTTGTTCTCATTGTTTTGCAGACTTCGTCTTGTCAAACCTTCCTCGGAACTGGCTGTTATCTCAGCTAACAAAGACGACTCACAGACCAAGACGCGGCCGTGACAATAATTCAGATTGTGTCAGTTTGTAATGTAACACGCTTTCAGAAGGATTATGGCCCGTCGAAGAATTTCATTTCTCCTCATAGCTGTCAGGTGATTGACAGTAAGTGGAGCACAATGCAAGGCAGTGATATGAAAGCAGTCAACCTGGGGAATCTCTGGCACAATGAGATAATGATAAAACAGGATTCTAACGAGACAAAAATCAAGCCTTCATTTTTTTATTTTAAATGTTGTGTGTTTTCTGTGTTTAACAATTTTGGAGGCTGCTTGAGTTGTTTTTTTTCCAGCAAAAAAAAAAAGATTCATCTGAAGGTGGAAAAATGAACAATTTTGTCTCCAGCTCTGTTGAATCATCACAAGGAGAGACAGAAAGGCCAGAGACAAGACTTAAACAAACAGCAATATTATCAGTTAATAACAGTGAGACGATCCAGACGGTTCCTCACACCAGGACCTCTAATCTCATGAGGACTCGCTTGATCCAATGAAATCCCAATCAAAACAACAATGAAAGCAGATGACCAGACTCGTGCATGCTCACCTCACACAGTAATAAACTCTCCTCTTTCGCTGCTTCCCTGACTCTGTGAGTCTGAGCAACTTGGGATATGTCAGGATCTGAAGACACTTAGTAGTAATTAGCAGACATGTTTAGCTTTATTGAGAAAGCACAGATCAATTTGGAAGTTTATAGGGTTTGCTGAAATAGAGACTTTAAAACTCTCCTCCTACCGGAAGAATTTAGATGGATGTCTGTTTTAAACCCTCTGTCCATGCTACACCAGCTTCATTCGCCTGGTCTAGGTTTTGGGACATCTGTGTACACGCACTCAGTTCAAAGGTTAAGGGCTCAAGGCCCAGTAAGGCCCCTTGCTAATAAGACTGTGAAGACAAATAGTTGTCAGACATTGTGTTTTCTTGCTACTGGGTAGCAGGTATGAGAAACTTCCTGCTTTTTCGTGTCACTCCTTCCCCTCTCTGCCCTCCCTCATCGCTGCGTCTCCATCTTTACGTCCCTGTGCCTCAGCTGCGATCTTTCCATCATTTCTATCTCTCCCTGGTGTGCCGTGCTTTTTCGCCTCATCACTTCAACAGTCCCCTTCCCCTCTGGCCCCAACCTCCATCTCTCTCCCCCACTCTCCCTCCATCTCTCTCTCTCTCTTTCAATAAAGCCCCTTCTCTGAAGCTCCCCCCCCTCCCCAGGTCCATCAAGTTACCTCTCCTTGACTCTATTCTCTTTCTACCCCTCCCCCTCTCATTTTTTTCATGCCATCATACTATATCTTATCAGTTTGTCACATTCTGGCTCTAGATATTCATAATCTGTTACACCATGTCTCTCCCTCTGTCTGTCTTTCATTCTTTACATCCTGTGTTTCATCTTCTCTACATGAAGCAATTATTTGGCTTTCATTTCCGTCTCATACGGAATTTTTACTACATTAATTCTTAAAAATTTAAAAAAAAAATTGAAATTATGAAATTTAATCAGAAATTCTCTTAGAATTTTCTTGAACTTTGTGACTGCGAATCTGCAAGATACCACATAATGAAACCTTGACACGGTCATTGTGTTCTGTCTCATGCTATATTCATAAAGATGTCTGCACTGTCATCTGTGGTGTATGATCAGGAACACAAAGTTAACAAAATCATGCTGATGTCTTTCTTCATTCTCAATCTTCGGCTTTTTCATCTTAAACACTTCAGGCCGGGGTTTTTTTTTTTTTGCCAATATAAGCATAAAATTTATGTTAAGATCAAAACGAACAGGTGTATTCACCTCAGTCTTGCTTTAGGGTAGTGTCTTTTTTTTTTTTTTCTATTAGTAATTGTAGCTGTTGAACCTTCTGTGATTCTGTGTTGTACAAAAATGTGATTGGTATGATCCTTGTGTCCATTAGTGGCTTGCAGTAACCACTGAGACTGAGTTCAAAGAGAGGACAGGGGGGGAGGAGGAGTTAAATGAGTCACACACACACACACACACACACACACACACACACACACACACACACACACACACACACACACACACACACACACACACACGTAATGGCCACACACATGAAATGTGAAGTATTGGCTGATGGAACCTCCCAGCAGAATGGAGCGTGGGGACGTGCAGACACACTTAGGAACGGCATAAATGCAGATTAAAATAGCTAATATCCCTGTGTGGAGCCATAGCATGGATGCACCCCCAAACACAAAATGTACACTAACTGCATGTAAGGGAACACTTTGACAATGTTACAGCTCTTATGCCAAAATTGCCCCCAAAAGATCGAACCTCCCGCTGCTTCCCGTCAGCATCTAAAAATTGTGTGTGCATCTCTTGTTAAGTGTGTGTTTGTTTGCGTGTGTTCGTGGTCCTCTAAGGCCGATGGTGATCAAAGCTGCCTGCAGCGACAACACAAGCTTCACCAAGACACCAACACACCCAGGAGGACTGTAGACACCCTGTTGCTCAGGGCAGGAGTGAGAGAAGGATGGAGGGATGAATTAGAAGGAGAAGAAAAGAAAGGAGAGCAATGGGGGGGGCGTGTGAATGGAGTGAGTGTTTTTGCTGAGAAGGAGTAGACTGAGAGGACAGGTAATTTGTGATGACAGAACGAGAGAGGGAAAACAAAGCGGTAGCAAGAGACTGTGGGGGAAGCAAGCGAGAGAGATGAGCAACGTGATAGATAAAAAGACAGAAACAGGAAAGATGAAAGGCACTGCAGAGAGATGGGGAGGAAACTTCTGAGACGAGGGAAAGGTAGAAAGAGTATTTATCGAAGCCCTGAAGGGAGGGGGAGGAAAAAAAACAGAGAGAATGGGAGATGTAGTACGCAGGAAAGAAAGAAGGAAAGAAGAAAGAGGGATGGATGTGAACAATAAGAAAAGCTGAGGACGAGCTTCCTTTTGAAAGCTATTTGGTCCTGAGTCTACATTAATTCTGATCACATTTAGCCCTCTGTGTGAAGCGCTATGGTAACAATGGATTCATCAAGCAGTGTTCGAGATGTGAGTTTAACTTGAAGAAGGGGAGAGAGAGAGAGAGAGATGGGAAATGTTGATGGGGGATCATGAGTAGTGGAAGAGATACAGCAAGAGGAAGGAGAAGACAGGCCAAGTGTATGGCGCTCCTTCATTGTAATGAGGTCCATTCATTTGGGGGATGGATGCTCATGGGGGGGGTGGAGTGTCGTCTTCCATTGTCACAAAGATGACTTATTGTTTATTCACCAGGATGGACATAAAAGAGCTTTTGTGTGTCAGTGTGCGTGCGCGCCAGTGTGTCCGTTTGCAAAGTGATGCGAGAGTGCGTGAGTGACAAAGACTCGAACAAGTGGAAGAAAAATGCAGGAAGATTTCAGAAATTGATCATCTCTATAATTACACGTAATTTATTCCCTTGAGAATCAGACTTAAATGTCACTCTATGATGATTCCCCATGGAGGCTGCCAGGCTGCATTTTCAGGAGGCCATACATTTTTGACATACTCCACTCCCGACATAATCGAGTATCTACTCCTCCTCCTTCCTCCCCTCATTCCTGCATCTTTTCCATTATTCTTGCTGCCCCCTCCCTCACTCCTCTCCCTCTGCAGGGATTATTTACCATTTACAGTACACCGCTGCATCATCTGTCGCTTATTGCGCCTGCTCGTCCCCCTTTCCCTCCCTCCCGTCTCTACTTGTCGAACACAGAGGTCATTGTGAGCCCTAGAACAAAAGCAGACAAAAGTGTTCTCTCTTTTTTCATCTCATCCCTCCCTCTATTGTTTCTGTCTTTCCTTCTTTCCCGGCTCCCATGCTACCCAACAACACAAGCCTGCTAAATATGAAACCTAGCAGTTCAGCGGGGGCCAAATGAGTGCAATATATCTACTTTTTTTTTTTGTCCTCTCCCGCTGACCCCCACTTGCTGAGATAACAGCAATGAGATAATTTGATAACCGATGAACAACACAGCGAGATGTTTGTCCATATTAACAGAGCCTGCAAGAAGTGACCCTTTATAACACGTGGAACATGTATTATACCAGAGTCACACACTGGTATAATACAGAGAAAGGTAAAAAGATTTTCTCAAAGAAACAGAAAAGTTCACACAGATTTTTGTACATTTCTTAAAATGTATGCACAGATAAAAAAAAAATAAAGCCGCCGGGGGTCCTGAAGCAAGAAGACTCTGATCCCTGCTGTTTACAGTAAATGAGATCTTTTTGGGAAGAGACAGCTCAAAGAAAGTTCCAGTAATGGAGACCGGAGAGATAAATGAGGATAGAATGCAAATAAGCTGCTGATTATTCACCAGAGTCCCTCTAAGTCATAGAAGGATTATGAGATGATGGACTGCTGGGTGTTTATGTGTGGAAGCCCCTCCCTACAAACTTCGGTGGTAAACTGACCGTGCCATCATAAACAGTGTTATTCCTTTTTCCAGAGTCAAAGAGACAAAGACCTAAACCCAGACGCTAACTAAAATCTCTCAAGGTCACGTCGCTTTATTTCTTTCAGTAACTTCAAAGACAATTTCCCTCATTGCCACCTTTAGGCCCAGATTTAAGCCATCTGCGCCCCTTCTACACATTTAAATGTTTAATGTGTTTTTAAATATGTGAATAATTTAATTTACACAATTAAGCCTCCACAAATCCTATAATAAAAAAATAAAGTGCCTAGAAAGTTTGTGGAAGAGGGAGAGGATGCCAAAATGATATAAAATATAATCTTGCTATGATTTGACAGCTGCTGTGATCAGTTTACTTGATGGCTTGTGCCTTTTTTTTTCTGTATATAAGCCACATAAAAAAGCTTCTGTCCAGTAAAAGAAGCTGATTTAATAGTCATGCAACGTTATTATTTGAGCATTGTTACATCAGCGTCATCACTTTTTTTGTTGACCCTCACACATACGCATGCATGCACGCACACAAACCCACACACACACACACACCCACTGCATGTCTCCGTGACACAAAGAGAATTCAGTAAACCCCAGAGACAGTCAGTGCATGAAAAGGCTCTCCTCCAAAAGGCTCATGTATTCAGTCTGGTCCCCCTGTGGATCTGCCCTATATTGATGGAGCAGAATGGCGAAGGCTCTTGTCAAAGTGTGAGACAGAATAGTGTGACACAGTTCTCACACTGGCTGAATGACACCAAATGCTCCAACAGCACATCCCTCAACTTTAAAAATGGCAATTCACCCTGATCCTAGATGTATTACCTTTGTGTACGAGGCCAGGGCAAAGATGTGTTTGAAAGTTTCTGTGAAAAAAATGTATGGATGTATTTTGAGGAAACGAAGCAACACCTGAAATATGGATGTGTTTTGAAAATAAAATCTAAAAAACGATAAAGTGAGAGCAAAAAATGCAGAGGAGCCAGCGAGGTGTTACTTTTGCTAAAGAAGTTTTATCTGGCTTTTCAACCCTGACATGCCTTACTAATTTCAAGTTTAAGCTTTTTTTTTTTTTGCTGCATTTGATGAAACCATAATTCAACAACACACAAACAAACAACAACAAAAAAAGATTATATTTGACTTTACCTTTTAGGTACAGTCATGTAAAATGTCAAATATACAGCACCCTTATTGAAATACTGTTACTGAGTGGTTCTCACTGATCAACAGAAAAAGGTCTTTGTGAAGCACTCCGTCTGACCAACTCTAAATGCAAGAGGAAGCAACTCACAAATATTTACAAAAAATCTACACTGGGATCAAAGCAATCAGTAACACAAAATCAAGAATCGGTTTGAAACAACGCATATATCATTGGTGGTTATAGTTGTGTTGGAGAAGAGCATGTTGTGAAGAGTTGGACTAAGTTACAGTGATGGTTCTACAAGACTGCATGCAATTTGATCCTTTCACTTAAGCTGAATGGAACTATTTCCTTATTGGCTGTCCCACAGTCCTGTAAAACAGCTGATAATGGACTCTCATCTGCATATAGTCCATGTCAGAACTGCTGATAAGTGACTGAAATCGTTAAACTGGCTCCAATTTCTTTTGACTAAAAAGAAACTTGTTTTTTTTGGTGGAACATTATAAAACATTTGAACCGGTCCTCATTTTGTTTATTTTCCAGTGTAGCTCCAACATCTAGTGCAAACTGCATGCCAGGGAAAATGGATGCAAACAATGCATATTTCAAAATATTTCAGGAATGTATAAAGAGGAAGGAAAGAGATTTTGACATTTGTTACAGTCAAAATGATGCAGACACACAAGACTGCATTGTGTACTTGACTTGATGTGGAGTTTCAAAAAACTGACAAAAAATTCTCTAAATAAATAAACAACAAGCAAGAAATGCACATAATCTGTTGCCACGGGTACATTTCATTGAAGAAACAGTTAAAAATGGGTTAAAAGTTTCAAGTGGACATTTATAAATATATATATAATCCTTAGAATTCAGAAATAGCGAAATATCTTTATGATAAATTATGGGTTTTTCCGAGCTGCTATAGATCCCGCTCACAGGATGAGCCCACACACAACTTGTAACCATGGAAATAGAATAAAAATGATAAAAGTTCCTAAAAAGCAAAAGGCACACTTTGTTACTTTGTGTGAAAATGTATAGTTTTGCAAAAAAAACCCCAAAAAACTATCCAACTGTTTCTGAGTTATCCTCCTAAAGTAAAATGTGACAGACCAAAAGAAACATGAAGGGAAGGAACTTATTCCTATGCTCCTCACTCAGCTCGTGGCAGGGGAAGATAAAGTCAGGGATTATCTCGTTCACTATTTAATGTGGCTTGACACTCCACGTTGAGCTCAATAACCCTCTTTCTTCACCTGTAGTGTTATTTGAATAAAATTGCCAGGGAGGAGGACATTTTTTCCCCCTTTATAGTCGCAGTCTCATTCATGGTTTGCTGCTGGTGGCCAGAGAGCACCAGAGGGGAAGCAGTGAGGATGGGAGGTGGGAGGGAAGGACAGGCGGTCCGGAAGAGTGGTGGTCCTGTGCTGATGGGACTTTTAAGATGTCCTGTGCTGATGGAGCGTAGAGTCAGAAAAGAAGAGGCAGGGAGTCAAAAGGGGCTCTGGAAGGATATGCTCCAGGACGAGGGCCTGCGAGTACCCCGGTTGAACAGCGAGGGGGTGGCGGTGATGGTAGTGTGTGGGGAGGGTGTTCTTCTACGTACACTTGTGTTGTACCAAGAAAATATAAGTTTTTCACTCTTTCACATAGACTTTGAACACCCAAGTTTAATACAAAAGACATGAAATAATCTATGTATCAAACCATAGAGATTAAAGCTAGAAATCTCACATTGCAACAGAATGAATGATTTAAAAGCTGGGAAATTACACAAAAAAATCGATCACTGCCGTTCTGGTCGAAACAGTTGGAGTTGGATTTGAACATAAGCAGAAATGACAAAAATTTCTAAAAAATCTGAAAAATTGCTTTGCATGAAATTGATGTCTCACATGATAAAATAAATAAATAGAAGCCACTCACTGGTGTGTTTGGATGAAAAGTAATCATGTCTCTGGAACACGATTTTCTTGTTAAATTCACTTGCCAGGATTTAAAAAAAAAAAAAAAAGAGAGTGAAAAATCATTAATTTGGTGTATGTATTGTGGATTTTTATCATTTGGCTTTCCTTGATGTATACACAGAATTCCGTTTGTGATGTCGGCACCTCGCCAGACGACTGTGCCCACAGAGCACAACATTACATTAAATCTGCCAAAAAATGTGTTATTAAACTGGATGTGATGAGAGAATGGGGAAATTACACTGCAGTTAGTCAAGGGTGCTGAACTGGTTTACCTTGAGAATTTATAGTTAGCTTAACTAGCCAGGGAGCGAAACTACCTTTTGGTATATTTTCTCTAAAGCTATGCCTGTAGACTACTAACATTCCATATTATCTTAATATTTTGTCACAGTGCACTTAAACCTTTGAAGATGGAGAAATGAAGAAAAAGAAAAAAAAGCAAAAGATGCCTCCAGATGGCTGCTACTTCCCTCAAGTTTGAAAAGAGAAAAATAGAAAAAAAGTTTACAATTTTATATTCATGTAAATCAGTCACTTAAGACATGATAGTTTCTCATTTCTTTCTCATTTATGAAAATGACTATTGTTACAATGGTGACAAACTATCCAATCACATTGTGCAGCAGTCCTTGATATTGCCGGCACATTATAAAATTCCACATGTAGCACAATAGGAGCAAAAGTCATGGTCCGTGACGGGTTTTTTTCCCTCTTAGAAATGTGAAATTTCTGACAAGACACATCTGTGTCCACTGATTTTAAATTCACAACGTCTGAGGAAGACATGAAAGAAAGCTGCTTTAAAATGTCAGCAAAAAAAACTCTTGATCACTTGACAGGTTACATCCAATAAATTTTGGGGGGTAGGGGGCGGGTCAGTGGATAAACGTAATTCCTTAATTACGAACAGGGACGGCTCAATGTTAAACCTGCTACTGCATAACAGCTCATGCTTGAGTACGTAGATCAGTGTTGTGTGTGTGTATGTGTGTGTTCACTCACGTGTGCGTGATGCCGTGTTCAGAGGATGCTGAGTGCATCCTTTGCTGTTTGCATCTGGAGTTGGTACTGTATATGGCCGTAACACCCCCCCCCCCCAACCCCCAGCTCCCCACCCCGTTCCCCCCCCACCAGCCTCCATGAACTCCTTTCAAATGGCAATTTGTAAAACACTGCCCTCTCTCCATCGCCTTGCAGTCCTTCCCTGCATGACTGACCCCCCCCCACCCCACCCCCCTCTCATCCGTCTTCCCCTCCCTCCCGTTCACATCACTCCTTTCACTTCCTCACCAAACTTTTCCACTTTTTCTCTCCCTCCTCTCATTTCCATAACTCCTGTACACTCTGCATCCTTGACTAGCTCGATCTTCCTGCCTGGCTGTGTCCCTCTGCTGTTCTGTCTCCCTCCCTCCCTCCCTCCCTCCCTCCCTCCCTCCCTCACATCCTCATCCAGGTGTGTGGGGTTTTTTTTTTTATTATTCATTATTTTTTTCCTTGTCTGCCTTTATGTGGAATCACTGTCTTACACACATTGTAATTAATTGTTTCTCTGCACACCATTTCATACTAGTGTGGACATTAGAATGCAGTCAATCTTGAAACTCCTCTTTAAATTGCACACTGACAACAAACTGCTGTTCATTCTGGCTTGGCTCCCGAGAGGACATTATTAAAATAAATAAATAAATAAAAAAAGGAAAGTTTTTTTTCCTCTGCTTTTGCTATCAGTCAACATGAAATAGGCAACCTTCAGAATGTGTTGGTTGAGTTGTTGTTGTAATACTTTGGCCTTATTTGAGGAGAAAATGCAAGGAAAAATACTGCCTGCAGTATTACTACGAGAAAGACGAACATAGTGAAGAATTTGCAAACAAGTGAGTCACTTGTATTATTTTCTTCCTCAAGAATGTTCCACGAAATTCAGACCTGACTGCGCTGTGATTGGCGAGTATTCAATATGTCCTTGTGATTAGATGTTGGCAGCAAACGCAGTTGATATTGGAATTTTGTGAAAGACTTTGGATGGAAAAGTCACAGAGGATGTATGATATGAAGATGAGATTTTTTTTACCCATGATACCAGGGATAAAATCAGAAATCAGAGAATGTTTTTCCATCCGTGTTATGTAGCCGCTGATCCTGTGGAGGTAACACACCGAACACATCGAAAATGTGACTTCTTTGAAAGAAGGAGTACAAGCTAATCTCGAGAGGTAGGAGTAGAGGGAAGACATTTGAAAGTGGGGTGTGTGTAGGGGGGTGGGGGTGTAACAACATTTCAATTAACAGTTACTTGTATTGCTTAATGGTGCCTTGCAAATTGAAAGAACAATGACTGAAGCCCATTAAGTGTAGAAGAAGAGAATGAGGACTGATGAATAAATGCAGTAGAGGAAGAAAAATATGAAGGACAGGAGAGTGGAGAGAGACAAACAGATGGCTCAGACAAACTTTTCTCAGGCTTGTCCGCCTCATTCCCTCCTGCCCTCTCCCCTTGTCTTGCCTCATTCTCTACCAATAAAGTCAATTGTTTACCCTCGTTTATTATTCAGTTCACTCCTATTAAATTTGTTCCAGGATTTCGGTATTTTGCATTACAGACCAGATGCAGTTCTCCTTCCCATCCTCTGTCCTTAACTCCACTCTCTTGCCATTTTGTCTTCATTAACTGACCTTCCACTCCCTCCTTTTGTTTACCTCAATCACCTCCTTGGACCAATCCAATCCATCCAGGCCAGCAGCTGAGAGGATGCATATACAAATCCCGCATGGTTCCACATTTCCATGACAACATCAACATGAAAATAACCCATCTCCTACCAGAGTTGCCTCTAATTTGCATTGCATTTGCATGTTGCGCAAGCAACCATCAGGATTTGACTTTGGGGAAATGAAACTAGCATGACCCTGTTCGTCTCTCTGTCTGTCTGTCTGTCTGTGATTGGACAAAAAGGAATTCCGTCATTTCCTTTGCAGACACAGCTGTTGCGTGCACACACAACCAGACACACACTCACACACTCACACACACACACACACACTCTTCTTCTTCTTTTTCTTCACACTCTTGAATGGAAAAACATGCTGGCACATGCGAACAAACAGATGCATTCACATAACCCTACTGAAAAATCCAGAACAACGTACAAGAGAAAAAACAACATCCCATTCACGCTGGTAAACAGACACAGGAACGTGTGTACACAGACAATCGCTATTTACCCACGTCCACATTCACAAAGACATCCCCAAGTAGCTGTGAAATTAAAGTTCTTCAAATCTGACAAGTTGAAAATTCTTTTGAGAGTTTATCTAGACTCAGAAGTACTCGTTTTTTGTCGCATTTCTCCTCTCCCCCCCCATTATGAAGATTTCCAATTAAACAAATTCTCTACCACCGAGATTAGCATCACTCATTAGTTTCCTCCACTCAACAACAAATTGCATGCCAGCATTAACAATTTGCCAAAGTAAACTCCTATTCTCCACATTCTGCCAGGGAAATGACAAAGTTAAAACAATGCAAGAGCATGAGAGGATGTTGTCATTGCACGACTCCTCATATACATGGGAGAATATAAAGTGGTGTTGGATATGCTTGCTGTAATTGGGTGTGCTGTTGAGGACTAGAACTGTTCACGGCTTCGTTACTGTCAAGTCTACATTTGATATGTCAAGGAGGTGAAAATTAGATACTGTCACCAGTGGCTGCGCTGCACATACAGTACTCTGAAATGTGCCGCTGTATTCACGATAACCAATTGTTATGTGTGCAAATATGCAAAAGAAAGTGTTACCTATTAGCATGAGTCACAAAATATGTGTGCGATTGATGGACGACAAGTGTTTACATGTGAGAGACTGAGAGAATACTTAGTTCTCTGTTTGTGAGAGCAGAAAGGAACATTGTGTGTCAAAAATGAGGGGAAAGAAGAAAAAAAACAATCGCTGGTTTTCATCTGACATTTTAAAATCTAGCCAGTAGAACACAAAGGAAGTTTTATGAAAACAGACCGACTGTCCAGCGTTGATGAGAGAGAGAGAGAGAGAGAGAGAGAGAGAGAGAGAGAGAGAGAGAGAGAGAGAGAGAGAGAGAGAGAGAGAGAGAGAGAGAGAGAGAGAGAGAGAGAGAGAGAGAATGAGAGATTATTCAAAGACAGAGTGACAGAAAAGGAGAAAAAGCAGAGGGAGGAAAACTTATTCAAAAAGCGAGAGCAAGGGCATTGAGAGAATCAGTTGGGAGAGGAAGAGCTTGCGCAGTTTCATTGATTTCAGCCAGTGGGGGAGGAAGAGCATGGGTTCAGGGTGAGGCTCAGAGAGAGCAGCTACTGTAGGGAAATGGTTTTATAATGCAGTTTACGGAGCACGATAGAAGACAGTACGACAGACAGATGGAGGGGGAGAACTCAACGAGACAAGGAATGTGACTCAACAGATGGAGATAATTTCATTTCTATACTAGCGTATGTTAAACTTATTAAACTATTATTGACATTTCCAATTGAAACTAAATCAAAATGTATTTTTTTTCCAAATATTTCATACCTCCCCACTCAGAATGTCTAATTAATGTCATAATTGTCAACAGCACATTTATTATATGCACTCACGATTACCCCAGAAGGACTATTACGGAGTCATCCTTCTTGATAAAGGCCAGTGAATCTATACCTGACATTTAGAACCGTGATTAAACAGATGCAGGGTGTCTGCACATCGTAAATTTCCATGATTGCTCACTTGTTGATTTCATCTCGATTTAGACGCATCAGTAAAGAGATTTTTTTTACATGTGATACAGAGGTGTGGGAAGGACTTGATTGTGCCTTTTTGAAGTATTATTTGATCTGAGGTTAGATGGATGGGAAGTGGTTGGAGAGAGGCAGTGGGGAACGCAGTGGTGAGGCTGGTGGAAGTTGAATCTTTCAGTTCCTTCTTTATCCAGCAGATTTTTTCCATCTGTGGTTTCGATTTAGTGCAAAATTTCACGCCAGCAATGAAAGATCCAGCAGTTGCGTTTGGGACATTAGTTACGTATTTTCAGTAAAAAAAAAGAAATGTTATATGTGGTGAATGTAGCATGATATGTCTGAACACTTTGTAAATGTATCCTTGCTTGTTTGTTGAAACTGTGATGCCCTGCTAATGCGATTTACACTCGCGCAATGGTGACGAGGGACGGATGCGACCGTGCCAAAAAGAGCATTGAATTGATTTGAACTTGAAACAGACAGACAGGGGGGAAATGTGTAGAACAAGGTAGTGGGAGAGTGTTAAATGCTGATTTGTTTTGTATGAGGTGTGTTACAATGATCCAGGTAATCATGCATCCACAAGGAAAGACTGCTATGAGTCAAGCGGGAGGTCCAAGGCAGAGAGATGAACAGATGTGTTCGCAACACAGAGGGGAAAACAAGCCCAGGCTGCACTCTGCTGCAATCTGGAATGACCCCGTGACAATGTGAATAATGGCCTTGAAACATACAAGGACCAGGAGAACAAGTGCTGATAGAAGCAGCTCACATAGATGGTGTGTTGTATGCAGGAGTCCAGCCCGAAAAAAAAGAGGGAGACAAAGAAAGAAAACAGAAAGAGAGAGAGAGAGAGATGTAATAAGAGCTGAAGCAAGAGAGATAGAAAAGATAAATGTACTGCATGGCTAGATTTGTGCAATGCTGCAGGAGAATATCTCTTTAAACCTTGTGGAGTTTAAAGGTGCTGCGTGCATCATTTCAACAAGAAACGAAAAAGGGAGAGAGAAATGCTTCAACCAGCTTATGAAATCATTTCCACCTCTGATCCACCAGGTTGGACTTTGCAAAATCAGTTGTTGGGTTTTTGTTTTTTTTTGATGCAAAACTGGTAATTTGCTAAAGTTTTACAGCACGAAAAAAAAAAGGGGTCTGTTCTACCATGATGAAGATTTCAGCATGTGGCACTGAGGCAGATGGCGGATCACACTCCAGTGCTGTACTGTGTGAGACATAATCCATTTTTATTTTTGGTAAATTGTTGCAAATTGTCATAATCTTACTTTGCATACTTTTGTCATCACCAGATGTTAAGATTGACAGAGGGGGTTTGGGGGGGGGTGCAGTGGAAGAAGTGATAACATCTGGAGGTTGCACAGCTTAGCAATGCTAAACTTAGACATGTGTTAGTACAGAATTATCACTTCAGTAATGATAATCTTTTCATCAGGGAGGGTTACTACTGCACACGACAACCCCTACTAGAATGCGTTGAAAATTAGAGTTGTAAAAAGTTGTGCACACAAAGAGTCACAAATAGGGGTATAAAGAATGAAAAATGAGAAGAAAAAGCTGCATTTCTCACATCTGCACTGCATCAAACAATCACTGCTTGAAGTGGGTGCAAATGCCAGACTGTCAGTTTTTGGAAAGCTACAGATACAGCCACAGGGCATCCTCCACAATTCTGACATCATAAAAGTGTAGTTAGAGACGCTACTCCGCCATCCAACCAACACTTGTTAAACATGTTGGTGCCTGAAAGACAATACAAAATGAAATAATACAACAGTTACTGATTCCAGTACTGAGAACAGCATGAGGGGGTTGATGTACTTTATTTTTTTTTACTCTTCGCTTTTATTGGAGAGATCAGCCCAGGGGATAGCGGCTTGTTGTGAGCGGTGCTAGACAGCATGCCTACACAAAAAGAGGATAAAAAAAAATGCCCTCCGCCAAAGATGTCTTACTTATTCTTGCCACTGTCGCCAACTGCTTGCTCACACGGGAGCTGTGGGGTAAAAATAAGAGAGAAAAGGTCTAGACCTCCTCTTCCGGAAAGCGCCCTGCCATAACTTTCGGCGTTGTGGGAGTAAAATAGGATTTCTGTGCATATTATGACTCTGGCGATCCTGAGTTGTGAATTGTACCAACCTGCTGAATGGATTTAAAGAGCAACATTCTGAGTAATTGCAGATAGAAGGCCGGGGGTCAGGCTTGAATAGATAGGACAACGGTTAAAGGATTGAGATTAATAAATTTATTGATCTAACGGCCACCAAACAATCCTCTGAGGTGGCCTACACTTTTCACTATTATCTTTCCTCTCATTGAATCCCATGGGCACCGCCATCTTTACTTCTATCAATCCCTGCATCATGGTGCCACTGAGCTTTGTGGCATCTGTCTTTCTTGTTTGTGTAACTTTGTCACTATTTGTCTCTCTGCATCTCCGCTTGTCTTTCCCTTTAAACATCAAATCCTTTCCCATCTTTACACAGCTTTTACTCTAAGCGTCTCTGCCCATCTTTGTAACTGCGCTCCGTCGCTCAAATTGCACAGTATTGACAGTGTCAGTTAGTGCACTCACTACCCGTGCTTGCAAACACACCATTAGTAAAACAGTCTTTCATTTGCAATGCACATACACAAATGCAAAAACACACGCGCACACATATGAGAGGGTGACGTCTCTGAGAGCACGCCATTTCAGTCACTGTCAACAACACCAGCGATCCGTCAGACTCAAAAAGACATCGGCAGGCTTGAGGTTCAAGATGCTGCTTGTCAAAATTTGTTTTTTCAACCGCTGTTGAAGCTTTTTCCACGCCACAATTTCTGATCCATGTCTCTCCCTTTCACTCTTCTGCAGTTCCATGTCTTCCCACCAGGCTTCTATTCTGTGCTCCCTCTTTCCATTTGTCATCCCCCTTTACTCCTGGGAGGCAATTACTGTTTTATCCTGGACCCGAACTAATTAGCTTAAAAACTCCCACTAATAAATGAAGCATTGTATGTGTGTGTGTGTGTGTGTGTGTGTGTGTGTGTGTGTGTGTGTGTGTGTGTGTGTGTGTGTGTGTGTGTGTGTGTGTGTGTGTGTGTGTGTGTGTGTGTGTGTGTGTGTGTGTGGTCTGCGCACCTATGTAATTGTCCTTTTGGGTAAACAAACAAAAAACAAAGTTGAATATATAAATATTAATATGGCACAGATTTGGGCAAAGGGAAAGCTTGTTAGATTGTGTCTGTGCAAGTACGCATACACATTCATATACACTCACACACACTCATGGCTCTCTCAGTATCCATCAAAAGACACATCTCTAACAGCTTCAGTTTTGATCAAATATCACACCCAGAGTAGCCTATGTATGCTGTCTAATAGCTCATTTTGCCACGGTTGCTGGGCACAAGAAATACAAAGCCAATCGTGGCTGCCAGCTGTGTCACATTTCCATTTGTCAATTTTAATGATTCACTTATACAATTTTTTTTTCTCCTTTCAATCTGCACTAAAGACAAATAATGGAAGAAAGCGATGAGTCGTAAACAACTGCACAAAAACACGAGGTGCAGGTTGGTCTCTTAAACTAAAAGGCTAACATATAACCCACAGGGGGGGGGGGGGGGCTTGCGTACAAGCTGGAAAATCGAAAGCATGTAAGCAACCTAAGTAAACATCTCCCTTATCTAGATCGAAGTATGAAAAATTAATGAGAAAAAAATATTTAAGGCAAAGCATTTGAGATTCAACAATGAGGCAAACATTGTTGAATCATTGTTGTATTTTTTTTGCCGATTCAGCTTATGGCAACATTCTGCCCAACGCTTAACGACAAAACACATCACACATGTATTCACAATCACCAGGTGTAATGTATGGAAAAATACAGTAGGCTCACGTATTTCTTGAAGATCTACAAGATACACACATGCACACACACACACACACACACACACACACACGCACACACACACACAGGTTCCCACACATTCAATTCATTGCATCCACAGGGGAACAGCAGAGTTAGTCTTAGTCATAGCACTGTCTCTTTGTAGTCAAAACGAACATCAACACGTGTACACACACACACACACACACACACACATACTCACACGGAACGATCACATGCATCCTGGTGGTTGAAGGAGCATGTCCCATTTTTTAATAACAAAAAAGCTCTGGGGAGCGTGTGTGCTGATAGCTAAATGACACATACAGGTTGATGCGCTGTGGATGTGGCAGGGAAAATAACAGGCTGCCAGGCACAGGGGGAAGGAGGCCAGCCCTACATAGAGAATTTATGCAGCAATAAGATGCTGATTAAAGTAGCTGGCAGAAAAACACTCGCTCACAAGACAGGAGTAGATCAGGACTGGCCAGGGAGTCTCAGTCTAAAGCGTAACAATGCTAATTCCTGGAGGTGCAAATATTGTTTTAAGGGCTTGTTCGTTTCATTCCAACAACTGTAGAAATATTTTAGTCACCATCTCCTCCTGCTGTCTCACTTACTGGTCAAACATCAGTACAAGGTGCAAATGTATAGAATTCCCAATCCCTGCAAAACAGATAAATTCATTAGCCACATGGTGGTAAAACGGCTTAAGATGAGACCATTTTGGTCATCTCATCTTCTAGTGGATGGATGGAGGCGCTGCAATGCAAAAATTAGAAAGTCTTTTACAGGTGGTAGAATGAATGCTTATAAAGTCAATGGTCTGTAATAAAAAAAAAAAAGTGTCTTTCTTTGATTTGGCCCTGAGGATACAAGTAGAAATGAAACTCATTTGTGAAACAGCAAATGCTTGAAAAAAGTTTGAGAAGCGCTGCCAAGGAGCAGTTCAAGAGCAGTTTTAACATGTTTTTTTTATATATAATTTTTTTTTACCAAATATAATTGATTTTTCTAAAACAGCTCAATGCATTCTTTTTTTTTTCATGCCATAAATGTTTTTCAGTTAAAATAAACAGATAATCACATTGATTTGCTATCGGCCCCCATAGCTAGCAGACCTTCAGTGTGTGTGTGTGTGTGTGTGTGTGTGTGTGTGTGTGTTCTAATGGAGGCCCAGCACAATTTTTGAGGACGATACACTGTTTGGCATTGCAGTACAGAACATAAAGTTCACTGGTGTGCAGAAAAAAAATGTCTCGCCTATAGCACAGTAGGCGCTGTTCGCATATACAGTATGTGTATATAAAGAGCGTGTGTGTCGTGATGGGAAAAAAACAGAGGTGGACTTGTGACTTTGCACAGTGGAGACACGTGTATTACTCACTTCTGATTGCTCGAGAGGGCAAAGAGGGAGCTGCAGGAATGTAGGTGGTGAAGTGAAATAAAAGAGAGGGAATAAATTAAAAAAGGGAAAGGGAGTGTGTATATACAGTACGGGAATGTGTGTGTGTGTGTGTGTGTGTGTGTGTGTGTGTGTGTGTGTGTGTGTGTGTGTGTGTGTGTGTGTGTGTGTGTGTGTGTGTGTGTGTGTGAGTGTGTGTGTGTGTGTGTCTCACACCTTCCTAATTACAGGCAGTATATCTTTGAAGACAGGAAGACAGAGGTCCTTACTTACCTACGTTCCTACCTATTTTTTTTTAATCTTCACCCCTATCTGTACAGATACACACCCCACACACACTTTTAGATACGAACACACACACTGAGCATCAGAGCTGTCAGTTCAAGCAGGCTTTATCCTAGGTTGGATGTACACCAGTGGAATTAGCCACAAATAACCATTATGGATTGTTTACCTCTGTCTGTGTCTCCAATATACTTAATGGCATCACTTTCTCAATATGAAAAACAACACAACAACAAGCGCACACACACACACACACACACACAGGCAGTATATCTTTGAAGACAGGAAGACAGAGGTCCTTACTTACCTACGTTCCTACCTATTTTTTTTTAATCTTCACCCCTATCTGTACAGATACACACCCCACACACACTTTTAGATACGAACACACACACTGAGCATCAGAGCTGTCAGTTCAAGCAGGCTTTATCCTAGGTTGGATGTACACCAGTGGAATTAGCCACAAATAACCATTATGGATTGTTTACCTCTGTCTGTGTCTCCAATATACTTAATGGCATCACTTTCTCAATATGAAAAACAACACAACAACAAGCGCACACACACACACACACACACACACACACACACACACACACACACACACCTCCGTACAGTCGCCCCTTAGACCTTATTCCCTTCTCTCCCTCTCTCATCCCGACCATATACATCTCCATGGAGACTGCCGCCTGGCAACAACTGGAAGACAGCCAGTTGCTGCGGTGACACTAACGCCTCGTGTGTGTGTGTGTGTGTCCCCCCCCCCCCCCCCAAATAGCAAGCGGGAGTGACATCACTGGGTGGCCAGACCATTATAGACCGGCCAGAGGATGACCGTTACCAAAGTTAAATGCTCATCTTCTTCTTTATCGCTGCCATTCATCAGCCATCACTCCTCGGTGACAGATTGTCTCAGTTGTTCGTCTTCATTAGAGGTGTTTCACCGCTTTTACTTGTTCATTTCTCCCTCTCTTTCTCACAGTCTTTCTACTTCTCATTCAATCCATCTCACACTCCATCGCTGCTCTGGTACTCTCTCTCGCTCTGCTTTCCTCTACTCTTTTGTGTCTCTCTCCTCACTTCTAATTCATTTCACTTAAGATCAAGAAGCTGTTACGGCCTGCTGGCATTATTGTAACATGAGCATGCAAATCATTGCAAATGTGTATTTGGAGATATTAGATTACGCACAGACAAAATCACATGTGTGGATGTATAAACTGGGCATAATTCCAGCATGTTCAAGAATTACAGTGTTTATTTAAGTCATTCTTCACAGACAGGATGCGTTCGTATTGTTAATGTGATTATAGCTGGTTTAATTTCATAGGGGCAGTTTTACATGCTCTCCCTGTGTCCCCGAGGGGGTCCCACTTGGTGCCCTGGCTTCCTCACATAGTTCAAAACCACTAAAGAGAGAATAATCAGTGCCTCTAAATCACCCAAAGGCAAGAACGTAAGAATGAGTTATTGTTTATGTGACTTTACGATGAACTGGTGACTTGTCAAAGGCTCAACCCATCCACCCCCCCAGACATCGGCTAGAGTATAATCGCCTCCAACGCTGCAAAGGATAGTCTGTGCTGGGCCATGCATGGATGGATGAGCAATGGAGGTTTTAAGATGAAAACATCTGCGTGATCCCAACATACATTCTATCTTATAATATGGAGTAACATACAGTTGTTACCTACATTCAGTGGGATGAGAAGAATTGCTTTTTGCATCATTATGTCCCTATAAAGATGGAGTAAATCCTCCCTGGGTGGTGCGTTCCATGCATCTAATGTTCACTTTCAATCAGGGATCTGATCTTCCACTCCACATGTTGCAAATTGACAGCTTAGCATGGAGCAGACCGCCACACTGCTAAAAATGTGATGAAGCGCTGCTTGCACCAGTCATTTATTTATTTATTTATTCATATTTGACCAGGAGTTCTGCCTGAGGCGCACACAAGTCAAGCTTACTGGAAGATTCATCTCGTATTTCTGACCAATTATGGTAACCGCTACCACTGCTCATATTCACCTGTTGAGGGGCATTTGTCCTACTGAGCAGCAAGGTCTGCTATGACATCACTATAATAATGTCATCACCGCCAAAATAAAAAAACAAAAAAGAGGAGGAGGAAGAGGGGGGGGGGGGAGGAATCCAAAAGCCTGAATCATTTTCGGGAATTCTGGTTGGGTTTTTTTTTTTGGTTCTTCTGCTGCACAAAGAGGTATTATGAAATGTGTGAACTTATTTGAGTCCTCTTTACTCTATTCACTCTTTCTCATCACTGCAGGCACCGCCACCCATCTCTCCTCTGTTGGAAAGCTGTCTTACACTCTGCCTCAATGTCGTTTTATCATGTCATCCTCCTCTCTTCATCTCCCTCCCTCCATTCATCCACTGCACATCCTTTTGCTCCAATAATAATAGCCACCAGCCCAACCACATCTGACTCACTCCCTTACACACACACACACACACACACACACACACACACACACACACACACACACACACACACACACACACACACACACACACACACACACACACACACACACACACACACACACACACACACACACACACACACACACACACACACACACACACACAGGGATAGAAGGATAAACCCAATATATACAGGTAAATCCTCTAGATAACAACAGAGTCTTGCCATACGTCCTTTAGTACAAGCAGCATGACATTAATTTCCGAGGCCAAAACCATATTATTAACCTTTTTCTGTTAGCTTCACCTTTAAATTACCCTCAAACTGATCTTCAACGTAAGATCTTAACCAGGACGCACGTCCGTCTGACAAGAGATAAATCACAATTGAAGGTTAACACACAGACAGAATTAAAGCACGTGTGTCACAAAAATGTGCATAACCCCTCTTATTTGTTATGGTCGGCTAGTGACCTCAGGAGAAAACGAGAGCAGCAAAAGGCAAGGAGACGAAAGCCTGAGGAGAGAAACAGGCATGGGATGAGGGAGGCAACAAGGCAAGACAGAGTGGTCCTGCTTCAGTTGGCACGTTAACGTGATCTGAAATACTTAGTGTTCAAAACAGACTTAATTAACAGGGCGGCACATAGCGCCTGTATCCCAGCTAATGCTAAATGTAATGAAGAAATGAATGCATAGGCTAATGCTAGTGGAGTCACTGCAGACAGTGGAGTCTAGTTACTGAGGTGGAAGAGATCAGTGGCAAATGGCTTGTGAGTTAAGCAATTTGCGCTTAAATAATGTCCTTGTCGGGGCTGAAGGAGCAGAATCCACAGCAGCGTATTAGGATGAATCAAATCACGTTGAGCATATGTATGCAAAGAAGACAGTGAAGCAACTGAAACAGACTTAAAGACCTGCTTCTAATTAAACATGTTAGAATAAAATGAAGGGATTTAATATTTCTCCCTCAAGCTTATTACAAATCCGCTATTTCTGGCGGTGTGGATAATTCTTTTAAAAAGCATTTAGACCAGAATGTAGAGAAACAGAATATACAGGAAATAGAAATGACCAGTTAGAGAATAACCTCATCAGCGGATGTAAATAAAATTTATATATATATATAAGAAAGGCTGGTTTCTGCAAAAAATACAGTTCTAAAGGAGTGGGGACAGTTGAGACTCATTACCAAAGGAATTTCAAAGAGCTGCATGTCTTTTAAGGGTGCAGATGTGCAAATGTGAAAGTCCTTCTTCAATGGCACGGAGTGGATACAAGGTGCACTGAACATGTAATATGCATGATATTCAATGTGTGTTTGCGTGTTTAGTGAGGCAGATTTATGCCTTTGAGCCGTCTCGGGGATTAAATGCTGACTTTGACTCCTTACCCTTCTGACTCTTCTCTTATCCCATTTTCTCACTCGGTCTACCTCCTCCCATCTAATATATCTCCCTTTCTCTGCCACCGGTCTTGTTTTTCCTTCCACTCCATTTGTTTTCTGTCGGTTTCGGTCGGTTCACATGTTCGTCTCTCTCTCTCTCTCTCTCTTTCTCCTGCAGCTGTATTGTGAATCTAAATAGCCAGATCCAAGTTAACAGAGAGAACCACTTATCCACAACAGACATACATGCACAAATCCTTTTTTTTTTTTTTTCTGGCCTGCTGCTAATGGGATGGCTGGACAATTGATTGCTTTCCATCAGCGACACTGGTTACGTGTAGATAAAGGTGTGAACAATCAAGTGCAAATGAAAAATCACCGTATTTTAAGTCATTAGCATTAACATTTGCTTAAATTAAGTCTCTCTCTCTCTCTCTCTCTCTCTATGTCCAAACTAAGCAAGTCAAATCTGAAAACATTGTATGAGAGATTAACTAAAGTTCACATGCTTGTTTTTGTCATCCATAATGAGTATAAAATAAAAAACAGCAGTAGTGAGAAAGTGACCAAATGTCTTCTTCTATTTCGCTCTCGGTTGGCTAAACAACATAACTGTGCATCGCGGTTAACAACATGTAATAATTAAGCTGTCTTCACTGGTTCATGCTTCTGCTCTCACCGGTCACATACACTATGTTTCAGTACAGGCAGCCTTGTAATTTAGACGCCGCATTTACATATTTATTTTTATTTCTGTCGTGACACAACTGAGGGAGCAAAAAAATAAAAAAATTTCATTTATGCCCGACCATGAGTATAATTCAAGACAATCACTAAAATAGCAATAACAAGTATTTGTGATAGGCTACATTTTCTGTAACCTCAACAGCTTTTCAAAAGCTAGGTTGAATGAGTGAACACAGTCTTTCTATGATTGAAAAAACAACAACAACAACAACAACAACAACAACACAAAAACCCTTTCTCAGGAACCCAAAGAGCATCAGAAACCCTCTCACCAAGAACGATTCAGGAGTCAGATGACTAAATTGCCAAAAATAACAATCTGGTAAAAGTAGCAAGGGCTTGAACTTCTCTCTAGTTCTGTCTTCTTCTTTTTTTTTTTCATGTGTGACACAACTTTTTCTGTCTTTGCACCTGAATGTAAATGTAAAAATATGGGAATGTTTTTCAGGGAGATAAACATTTGCTTGAATTGATATCACCCCCCACCCCCCCACCCCCTTCTCTATGACAGCCAGCTGTTCACTCTGCCCTCCAGGACAAGCGTTCACAAACAGCTATCTGTGCATTTGATTTCCTGTAGTTGGAGAAATGAGAACTTGATGGTTTGTTGTGTTGTCCCACGGGGATCAAGGCTGTTGGACTGATGGACCACAGCGAGGCCATCCATCTACTGTTGTTAGAGTTAGAGGGAAAAATACTGACCACGCACACACACACAAACACACACACACGTATTTCACCGATACTTGAAGCTTTTAACTTGAAACCTTTAAGTGTAACTTTTAAAGACACGACCTCAACAACAACAAAAAAGCAGTAATATGCAACCCATGTTTGTCAAAATTACAGACAAAGATACAAAGATACCAGTATTGAGAATTGAAAGGACAACAAGATATCCAGTTTCTTTCATTAAAAAAAACAAACAAACAAAAAAAAATTTGAGGAGTTTTCATAAATAGGGAGACAGGTATAAAAGGATGAATGAGATTGACTTGTGTACTACCTCGGCTTACCAACTTCAGCGGGTGTTTCAAGGTTCCAAGGTGAAGCTGCATCTAGCTGCATCTGCATCTTTAGGATGCAGAGAGTGCAGAGGAGATTTTTCTTCCAAAATTAAAGTCTTTCACACCTTCTCAAATTTGTAATGGTTTGATTACCATCAAGACCTGCAAATGTGTGACTAACTGTAAAAAAACATCTGGGATTAGTGGGTGAAGCCTCTACCATATCCTTACACGCCTGGGCCTGAGGCATCTGCCAACAAGCAACTGGTTCCATTCATTCATTGCTGTTGTTTTTGTTGTTGTTGTTGTTGTTGTTGATAACACCCATTACGGGTGGGGGCAGTAGTTTAAAAAAATACATGTTTAGATGATAAAAATGTAGATTAATTGCTCATTGCACAGCTATATTGTGAATGTCTCCACCGTGAGACTAATAAAGGACTATCTTATCTTAAACATTAGCTTTTATATCTGAACATATATACTGCAGTATTTTTCAAACATGATTTTAAAAGCCTGAGTTAACTTGTCAAGTTGATAATCACGGTCTTGTGACTGCTTCAGGTCTAGTCAAGCTAAATCACAGATATCCTAGTTACAAGTCTCTGGTTTAGTGCATGTTTTTGCATGTGTCTGCATGGGGGAGAGATATATGATAAGAGTGGGACTGTAGAGATTTATGCGTGTGTGTGTGTGTGTGTGTTCGTGATCTCCAGTTAATGTGTGAGTTGGGAGGTTAGCCTGCACAAGAGACGTTAAGCTTATGTAGTTTGCTCATTAGTGCGTTTGTGTGACTCAAATCTCTAAAAGGATGCTGGATTCATCTGTGTGCGTGTGTGTGTGTGTGTGTGTGTGTGTGTGTGTGTGTGTGTGTGTGTGTGTGTGTGTGTCCAATTATTCATTAACAGCTGAGTTTTTGTGGCCTCACTTGAGCCTCTGCTTGTCTTTGGTGGGCATGTTTATTCTACAATGGATGATTTGTTTGATCTTTCCAGTGACTTCATTTCACTGGAAGTACTGTAGTCCTCTTCTTACCAGCATGTGTACTTCTCTAAAGTCGCGTCTGAGTGTCTGTTCGCTATCACGCTGTTCTGCAAAAGGTTAAAGTTAAAGCACTCCCAAACACACACACACGCGCGCACACACGCTGTCTGCATGAAACAATAAATTCAAGCTTCTCTCCTTCAACCGCCTCGCTGTCACTCTCTCCCCTCCGTCTTCTCATCTGTCCTTTCCCATCCCTCCTCGCCCACTCCTCCCTCCTTTGCTTTGCTGTCTGTCATGTCAAAAAGACTGACAGACGCACAAAGAGAGACAGCCCCCCTTCTGCGGATTTCAAAGGCCACACGAAGACAGGATCACACAAATATCAAACGAGCTCGCTGTATGCATGCACACAAAAGCAGATGAAGACGTACAAAAATAATAATAAAGGCTGCAAAGATATGAAAATGGACACACACATGCAGATACTCCCACATGTACATGCACACATATTACATGGCCAGAGTGAAGAAGCAGAATGGATCCTGGTGGGATGCCCGGTGTGTGGGCTGCTTGAAGCATCAGAATCCAACAGCTTTTTAAACTGACCGACATGACTCCCTCACACAAACCAACGGGTGACCGTCTGTGTGGTTCTCCAGCCCAGTCTTTGTTAATTTTGAGTCAGAATGTGAACAAGACAGACACAAAACCTCACACAGTGCAATGCCAACATAAGCCTGTCACGTACGTGATGCCATAACACCCAGATACATGATATATAATGTATTTTCATCAAAGACAGAAAGAAGGTTACGTCATCACTATCAATTCCATTAGTTCCATCTTCAAAATTAGAATGAATAAATAAATAAAGAAATAACTACATATTTGAATAAATACATAAATAAAATGCTCATCCATTCATTAATCATCTTGAAGGTGAGACGATCACAATCGTCCCCGTCTTCAGACGCTTTACTTGCTTTGAGGGTCACAGGTAAAAAAAATTTAACATTCCTAAAATATCAAAAGGCATGTTCATGGACATGCACATCAGATTTAATGATAACAATACTGCTCCGTTTTTTGAGTTATGCCTCATAAATGCTCATCTGAAACAAATTCCAGACTTGTAACTATGGAGACACAAATACATATAAATGAAGAGAAACAGAAAAATTCCTAAATAGCAAAAGGCACCGCTTCAGGAGTTCCTTGTTGTGCGTGAAAATATGAAGCCGTTTTGAAACACGCTCCGGAAATGAAACATGACGGACAGATGGACGGACGGACGGATGAAAAAAATGGTTGGAAGGACAGAGAGAAGGCATCCTTATATTCTCCTCTTCACCGTGACTGAATAGTGAATGAAGACGCAACATAAAGACGTGTCTAAGTAGTTTTTAACACCACCGTCTGAAATAACTCTTATTGCTTTGCAGCTCATTGGACTCACAGACACCACATTGTTTCCTGCTTTGTGCAGCGATAAACAAATGTTTCCTTTTTGTGCAAAATTCAATATGACCAAATCCATCTATCTGAAGCAGAGGAAAGCTTTTACCACCATTCCTCCTCCAGTGGTGAGGTCAGCCAGTGCAACCAGAATGTTCAGCCGCAAATACATTTACACACATTTACACATTCCATTTGTTCAGAATTGAGTTTGCCACATTTTAAAGGAAAAAATGTTTCATGTACATCTCTATAGCGTGATAAAGTGGGGTACGGCTTTAAGTGTAAACATCTATATATATATATATATATATATATATATATATATATATATATATATAAGCGAGAGCAGAGAGGGCAGTGATGCTGCCACGCTTCTCTAATCACTGCTGCTCACAGCAGCTCGGCGCTGCCTCTACGGTCTGCATTTCTGCACAATACCAGCCATCTTACAGAAAGAACTGTTACATTTATTTAAAAAAATGGGAATGGCTCAATGGCACACCTCAATGAAAACAAGTGTGGTGTTGATGCTGCGCAAAATCTAACACTACTTTACTCATGCAGTTGTTGTGAGTAGCACAAAAACAAACTTTATGCAAGGACTCCGACTGCATGTCACATTCTCTTGATACAGTTTCGCTTTAACATGCCAATGGTCGTACAGAGAAAACATTTCCAAAAAAATAAAACAAAATTGTAGCTTATGTTATAAAAACATTCCATTTGTGAGGACAAGGATTTGCTGTTACAAATGTGAATTTTTAAGAGCAGAGTCACTATAACTGACCACTTGTCCTGCTGTATGCAGTGAGTATTCAAAGGGAATGTTCGTCCATGCTGTATTGTGTGAGAATCTCATTTGCTGCTCTACTTTACTTTGCTAGTAGTTATCGAGCAGCAGAGTAATTGAGAAGGAAGGTGCCGGAAGGATCCTTGAGGATTTTGACAAATTCTGTGTTGTAAAGTGAAAGGACATATATTTAAGTAGTAGTTCTATTACTTGTTGAATTATTGGCCTTGTAATTTTTGTTTTAATAGAAACATTTCAGCGTTAAAAAAAAAAAGGAGGGAAACCTTAAGGGAAATGGGAAAGAGGCTTTGTGAAAAATACATGGAGACAAACATGCAGAATCACAAACATCGAAAACTTTTAATTTTATGTAATCCAAGGTGAGGTAAGATAGATTATTTAGCAGTTTTGTACAGTGCATAAAAAAAAGAATAGCATCTTAAATAAAATATTTTAAGGTTTTTTTTTCCTACAGTGCAGGAACACTTCTGACCTAGATTTTGAGGTGGTTAAAGTTGCTGCAATTTTTAGAAGTTTGTTCAAGCTCTGTGTTGCACTAAAATGCTGCTTCTCCATGTGTTTACTCCATAGTATACCAGTTTGGGACTCTCTAACTGATTACCTGAGAGGATAACAGGTTTATGAAGTACATGTACTGCTTTTGTTTAATGTTGTTTTGATGCGCTGTAGCTCATTTTTGTAACTGTGAGCATCTTAACCCCAATAATTCTGTTAATTCAGTGCTACACTGATCAGTTGGCTGCTGCACACTTAAGCCTTCAGTTGTTTAGCCCAAGCATTTATAATAATCTCTTGTTTTAGCGACTTTCTCGCTAATCCCGTGGAAAAAAAAAAAAAAGTAGAGAGCAGAAGGCAGAGTTGCAGTACTACATGCCTCTCTGTGTTTCCATTAGAGGAGAATCTACCAAAAAAAAAAAAAAAACCCTGGAGAGTGTGTTTGTGTGTCCCTTCAATTAGTGAACTACCTCTTTACAAAGAGGAGCAGTTTTTTCTTTCTTAAATGAACGCTACCATTACTACAGTTAAGAAAAATAGGAAGATTCGAGGTGGACTCTTGGGGATTGGATCTCTGCTCAAAGTTGCTTTACTAAACAATTGCAAATCAGATTATCATATTTATTTGTTTTTCTTGCATTTGCCTGGGTCAGGAATAATATGTTCACTTTTCTTTGCCTTAATGCAACATAAATATTTTAGAGCTGTGTAAACACAATACTCTGATCTTTTCACATTAAGTTTGACTTACTTTTTAATGCGGTCTTATATCGGATACATATCATTTTCTTACTTATTCATGATTTCAGTATTCATGTAGACATAGAAAATGACAGCCCTGGTGCAGCATTTATCTTATTATTAGTCTGTCTGGCTTCTGCCAGTGCGTATTTAAAGCCACTCACTATTTTAATCACAACCTCAACCTTGTTCTTACACATGACATTGAATTGAAGTGTTTTGTCTTTTCACAGAACATCTCTTTTATCAGATCATTACCTTTTGAATTTATATTACTCCACTAAAAGCCACTAGATAAAAGTATCTGTGGTATATGTCTGATTATGTTGTGGCTGAATTAAAGTAAGTGATTCCATTTTACGTTTCAGTGCCAGGTCTCCATATAAACTAAACTGGAAGAATCCCATTTATCCTGGCAAGATAGCCCTAAAACAAGCCCTTCATGACGTCCAAGTCCTGTTTCACTCACAACAAATCAAGGAAAATAAGAATAACCTCAGTTTTCTTTTCAGCTCTACAGCTGATAGCTTGATTGAGCCTTGAGTTCCCCTAACCCTCAATAATAACGTCTTTTTGAACCAATAAACTACTCATTACAAACAAAATTCATCATCTCCTGCTTTCATTTGGTATTAATTTAGGTTTGAACACAGTAACCTTAGAAACAGCCAATCGATCTTCTCTCAAGGGGGAAGCATCTTCCGCTGTCAGTTTGGGAGGTTGATGCCCGCTCTCATTTAAACCCAGGCCTTAAAAAAAAAATTTTTGTGAAGCTTGGAGTTAGTCCTGCCATATTATAGCCCCTTGTTATGCCTCTTTTTTCTTTGACTGCCCTGAGACTTCCCATGAGACACTGAGCTTTTCCCTCTCTCTCTCATCCTAAATCATCGAGGTCTGCCCAAAAATTTTCTATTTGCAGAAATCACAGTTTTTCCCTCACTATTGTTGCCAAATAATCACTTGTGGGACAGTGTTTGTCCTTAAAATACAGACTGTCTAGAATTGCTCTTTTAGAACGTAGCAGACGGATAACTTTTTTGTCATTTGGCTGTATCTTCTACTATCTGAAACCAGCGAAACGATCAAGGTGTAAAGGTGTCACACGTTTGGTTCTCTTCCTTCTCTTGAGAACAGCGGCATCCAAAATTTAGTGAAATCATCCTTTGGGTGAGAACTGATCAAAGACAGCAATAATAATCCAATCTTCTTAAAATGAAAGCATAGATTAGATTCTTTAACTTATTCCTAGATCATGCACGTTCGATGTATTTTTTTAAGAACGCAGAATGGAGCCTTTGCATTAGATTGGACCATTCAATTTGAACGCCGCGTCCAAAATTATTGACTCGGTTATCGATTTTCAGGGACACAGAAATGAGGTGAGTGCCGGGGCTCAGTTTTCTATCTTTTGATGCCAAAAGTTATTATTCTAGTTTTGTTTGCATTTAGTCTGGGAAGTTAAATTACTTATTTGAGCCTTAGCAGAAAGTATCTATGGAGAAGTATTTGCTTGGTGACAGAGCTAGGTAAAATTAGCAAGCCACTTCTTAATTATGATTATTCCTGTTACTGAGTGCTCGTATGTTGAGGACTACCGGTATTTATTTTCCCTTCTAGACAGAGAGATGCTACAGCAACCTTCTATCCCATTTTCTACACTGTCTATCCAAACTCCCTCCAGTTTCTCTTCTTCATCAACCTCCTGTCTCATAGCCCACCTCTTATTTTTATTTTTTCACTCTCGGTAGCACTCTGTTAACAGCTCCCTTGTTTCATTTACTCTCCATCTTATGTCTCACTTTGTCTTTCTGCATGGTCCAGCGGGGCTGTTGACAATAACCACAGTAGGTTGCGATTAATCTTTCAAGTAATCCTTTCTAACCACAGACAGTGGACACATATGCAGAATCGGTGGGTGGGGGATTAGTGTTGGACAGTTACAGAAAAGCACGTGGATGGCAAAACAAAAAGACACAGGAGGGAGAGAAATGTCTCTTTTTATATTTAAAAAAATGATGAATATATAAAGTGGCTGAATGTAAGCCCATTTGATTCCTTCTTTCCCCTGAAATATTTTGAAACTCAGGCTGACTGAGGAGGGGTGGAGGTGGCACGGTCTCTGCTGCCAAATCTGCTTCAACACGTCACAATCTCAGAAGGGATAATTAATCAGAGACTGATGCATTAAACATGAAGTCCACATTTATAATACACACTACGCCCCCGTTTTGACATTCATTGTTTAATACAGCGGCAGCCAATATATTTTGTCGAGCTGTTGGTGAAATAAGACATTCAAAAATGCTTACAGTTGAAAAGCCATTTCCTGTAGTTACAATAGGATCTAGTGTACTGATTGACAATGACTCTCTCTGCAGTGGCTGTCTGCGTACTTTACTGGGTATTTTAGCTTCACAGCATTGTGGGAAATTCTTCGAATTCTTTTCCATGAGTCAGACAGTGGTAAAGATAAGCTTTTCTTTGGTTGTCGCGTTAGTATACTAGATCGTGGGGAAATGATCAAAGGTTGTTCTGCTATTATATGCTTTCAATATTAGTTTAAGCCTTGGCTTTACTGCGACACACTCAGAAAGAAATGAAAATCGGAGTGTGTACAATTCAAGGATTGACCGAATCTCGACGATGAAAATCACACTCCAAAACAACAATAAAATGGGCATTAGGATGAAATTGTCATCTCACCTTTATAGCTATATTTAGGATGTGAATATATTATCAGTGTAGCTTGACTATGAATGAGAAAATACCGACACTATTCTTTTACACAAAATAAAAGCTTTGTTTGCTTGTGCGTGTTTCAGTGAAACATCATGAAAGAAGACGGATTTTTTTTTTTTTCATGTACCTCTCTTCTTAAAACATCTCTTCGTTTGGTAACTTCTGTGGAAAGTGTTTCAAGTCACAACAACTAATTAACTGTCTCTTTTTATAATTAATACAGTAATCCATATCAATGTGAGTCACAAGAACCAGCAGACAGACACTTGAAGCTGGGGTGTTGTGGCATGTGGAGCTGTGCTCAATTGTGCATGACAATCTTTCTGACATGGCAAGGTCTTTTAAACACAATATTTAAGTTGTATTTACAGGAGTGCATCTTGTAAAAGGATTTCATGACATGAAAGGGAAGGAAAGGACGCAGAGATCTTTTGCGATTGTGAACGTACGAACACAAGAAGAAAGACGAGTGTTCAGGGGGGAAAATGTCGTATGTATGTAAACGATTCGTAAAAGGAAAAATAATAAGATGAGATGGAGAGAAAAATGGAACAATGAATAGAAGAAGAAAAAGGGCAGGGCGGGTTGAGTGGAAAAAGCAAGGAAACAGATTAGCCAAGAAAATAGAACAAACAAAGAAATCCACTATCAGGAACAAAGGAGAATGAGGAGAAGAGTGGAAGCGAGGAGTGTGAGGAGAGGCAGGTGTAGACGTGGAGAGGGAGAGATGACGGATTACAGAGAGGTAGTGTAAGTCACAGGGATGTTGCAAGACGTCATTCTCCACTCTTATTGTCAGCAGAAAACAATCACGGCTCACAGCAAAATTTCTAAGTGTGATGGTGTAATGTGTAAACATCTACATGATGGTGTGTGTGTGTGTGTGTGTGTGTGTGTGTGTGTGTGTGTGTGTGTGTGTGTGTGTGTGTGTGTGTGTGTGTGTGTGTGTGTGTGTGTGAGGTAACAGCTCCTACCAGGAACAGTAGGTGTGAGGTTGTGCAGATGGAAAGGGATGAAAAACCATTACATCCACCGCACAAGAAAAGGAACAATATGGTGTTGTACATCAGCTGCGAGTCAGTCAGGCACACAAAAAAAGACACGGTTATATTTTAGGCATTTGATCAAGGCTCTTGTTCATAGTAATTTACACAAGTACATCCGGACTGCCAAAATTTTAACACATCCAAGCATAATCTGATGGAGTACGGCCAACACAGAGAAACAGAAACTGGATTCTCCGGGTCCAACAAATATGCCGAATGGGCAGATTTCAATTCAAGCAAAATTTCTGTCAGGTGCAATCAAGTTGAAGTGTATAAATATAAATTTATAAATTTTTCCCTTCAATCAGGGTTATATAACACAAATGTTTTCTGAATGTAAGGAGCAGTTCCCTATGGAGGGATTGGAGAATTGGGGTACACAGGGAGAGACATCAGGGGTTCAGGTGAGGACTGAAAATTTGGAAAGCATGGTTGGTTTGTTTCATGACATGGTCAACAGTCGGAGATGCAGCAGTGGAAAATAAACATCATGAGTCATCACAACTGCACTCAAATCTCTACGCAAATAAGCATATTTTCTTATGAAATGTAATTTGCACCTCCTGGATATCTCACAGGAGAGATAGTCTGGATTTTTGTCAGATTTCCATCAAAATGAACATCAATAAATACACTTAGGAAAAGATAAAAAATGAGATTTCTTCTTTTAACTGAATTAAACTCAATGGCTGAGAGTCATCTCATTTCTTTCAGTGGGAAATAATCCAGTCGACATTGTCAGTGGTTAATAGCTTTTAAATTTCAGTGATGGGCAATTTAGGGAAGGAAGCGAGTGCAGGACACAGTTGATAATGTAGGTGGAAACCGATTCGACCTCTGGGACACCCGCCCTAAAGAGTCCAAAGTTGGGGGGGGGGGGGGTTAGAGTAATACTTCAATAGCTGCAAGAGTCAACATGGAACAGCAAAAAAAATGTCATCAGATTACTTTTCTGGCAAAAAAAAAGCTTTCAATGGCAACTGTTCAAGTTTGACTTGAAATAATTAAATTGTATCACTGAATAAAAAGTCCATAACCAAAAATTAATTCAAAGTACATCTAATTCACCTGACATGAAATTTGATTAGGATGAATAATGGAAATAAACTTTTGCCCTACCTCCTCAGTAAATGCTCAGTCAGGTGTTAAAAGGTCAGATCTTCATTGACCTCACAAAATATGGAAAAATAATGTTCTTTGTATTCTTAGAATGGAGATGAATTATACAAAGGGTGGAAAAGGTCATATTTTTTTCAGTGCAGAGCCAGAGACATAAGACAGGGAAACAGCGTTGGCAACTGTATGTGGATTGATTAATTAAAGATCTTTATCTTTCATTCCAGTGACGGAAAAAGAAAGAAGAGCTCCAGAAAAAGACCATTGGTGGAAAGGGAGGGAGAAATGAGGGGAGCTACCAATACAGATGCAGGGAGAGGACAGATGGAGAGATGGCTATTGTGGAGCGGCAGATATAAAGATAGTGGGTAAAAAAAAAAATAGATGTGACGGTGATTTGGAAGTGAGGAAGAGAGCAGGAAACGAGGCAAAAAAGGATGAGATGAAGGTGTGTGTGTGTGTGTGTGTGTGTGTGTGTGTGTGTGTGTGTGTGTTATCCCTTTCCCATAATGGAGCATCGAGAGGTGGGAGGCAGAGAGGAGAACGGAAACTTGTAATTAATGGGGGGGAGACAGTAATGGAGGCGACAAACTGTGAACCTGTGTTGCTAAAAAAGAAGAGAAAGAAACCGTCACACCTTTTCAGTGGATGCATTGTTTAAAATAAAATGGTGATGTTCCTGTTATACAAATACGGCCCGCCACCGCTTGTTTGTGTTGTCATCATTGTGTAATAAGTGGTAACAAATTATCCTCATTTGCACGGCACCTTAATGTGTTCGCTGTAATTGTGTTTGCATTAAGGTCAGCTCCTGATTCTACTCATTCAGGTGAGCAGCTCTATGGGCACAAACACACCGTATCATTACGAGAATTATCCTCTTCATTACGCTGTGATATTTTTACACTCGCTGCTTGTGTGAATTTCTCTTAGCTTATTGATAAAAAACTTTTTTTTTTAAAAAATGGCTAATGGGTATCTCCTCAGTCCTCAGTGCTTTTATAGACCGTTTCAATCTCTTGGGTTTGTGGGATGTAAGCAATAACCCAATCGCCATAAAGGGGATGCAATGCAGCCTATCATCTCCTTATATGGAAATACAAACATCCCCATCACACAAGCGATCTGACGTGGACGAAAAAAACAAAAGGTCGTTCCCATCGCCCAGATTTTTGAGAATAAATCCAATACGCGCTAAGCACCGGAAATAGTTTTAATCGACCGTCTTTACCTTGGCTGGAAAACACATTTCAACATCAGAACTCCATTCACTGAATATCAGCTGCTTCGATATTTTCTCCTCAGTCGAGGTGTATGAAAACCCAGTCCTCAGTCACAGCCGAGCTCTCAGCCTGTTTTTTTTGTTTTTTTTGGGGTTTTTTAAGATTGACTTTGAGAATTGAGAGGCACTTCAAGGCACTTAGGTTTCAGGTCAACGTCACTTGACCTATGCGGGTAAGTCAGGTAATGAGACTTGGAGGTTGAATGAAAGTCATTATACAAGAGTAACCAGCAGGAGGAAGGGAAAAGGTTTTTGATGCTGAAAGTTAGAGCTTTGCTCACTTTCCTGTCTGGCAGCGCCTCCTTCCCCTTTCACACTCTCCTCCGCTCCCGGCGATGCTCATCTCGCGCTGTGTTCTATTTACGAAAAGATCATTCATTTACATTCCTCTTCATCTTTATTTTCATCTTACTTTCCTCCCGCTATTCATCAGGCTCTTTCTCTCGCATTATACCTCGCTCTCATCATTTCATGTTCTCCTCTCTTAATCAACTCTTAGCCTTGAGCCATTTTTTTTCCCCCAGCTGCAACCGCGCCGTCGACGCCATCGCTCTCATTCCTTCTCCCACTCACCCCACCGCTCTTTTTGTTCTCTGGTAATGACAGATTATGGCGATAATGACATTCAGCATTTAAGTTTTTCTTGTAAAAGAAAAAAAAATAAAATAAACAAACATTAAGAAATTAATGGAAAATAATTTTGCAGAGGCACCAGAGAGTAGAGAAATTCAAGGAAGTGAACGAGAGCAGCTGTGATTCCAGAAACCTGAAAAGCAAGAGATGGAAAGTCTCCTGTCTTAAGACGTCCTTCTGCCCCCCTGTCCGCCCCCCCATGTCTCCTCCTCCTTCCGTTCTTCTATTCTTATCCCTTCCTCCTTCCTGTAGGGCAGGTGCCAGGTCTCATTAGAAAATATTGGTTAGCCCCTCGGAGAGCTCACCCACTGCTTCTTTCCCCACCGTATTCTATTACATCCTGACCTCTCACCTGTCACAGTGGGAGAAAACACTCAACGCACGACATGCACGACAATTCCCACAGCCCACGCGCAAGCATAAAAATACACATGATGTTTCCCCAAACAAACAGATATCTAGTCATGATTAATCAAAACCTGCTCCTTCAGATAAAGCACCGCAGAAAAACACACACACGAATCACACAAAAAGCAGACCCCTTGACCCAGACGACACAAACACGTGTTCAATCTGCCCACCACAAGAGCAACATGCACAAAAAACTCTCTTTACACTCCGAGCCTGAGAGGTCGAGCATTAGCCTCGGTCACAGACAGCACGCTGCCAACAAGCGCATTCAGCGGTTCACCCGCCCTCACTCTCACCACGGGCCTCCCACTCACACTGGAGGCCCGCCAACAGCAAGGTCAGCATAGGTTTAACATTATTACACAGGTACAACATAAACACACCATATCGGCCCATTACAGCCAGCCAACCACCGATTTCATTGTGGTCTGGGCTTTTTCTTAAACGCGTTCTCACCCATTTTGCTGTAAAGACTTTAAAGGTCACAACAGGATTAGGATAGTATTGTTCACCTGTGGTTCTGAAACTAAAAGATGCTGTTGCCTGGCAAACAGAGATGTTGGTCGAATCAGATATGCATCCATATCTCTCGGAGTTCAGAGAGAGGCTAAAAACCTGCTATTTGCTCTTGGAACACTCACCAGAAGGTTTTAAGATACAGACAAAGGCACTATCGGTTGTTTTTAAGGTCACTTATGCTTAAAGTACCAATTAATTCCTTGTGCATTTACATTCAGATTTTTTTTTTTACATTTGAATTACTGCTGTGGCAGCTGTGCGGCTACTGTTTATCTTCATCCAGGAGCATTGCCTTTCAATCTTTTGCTTTCAGACTTACTTTTATGTTTTTCACCAGTAATTTTCTGGTTGAAGTACATGCTTGTAGATGTAATTTTAGTCTGGTGATTAATGAGTTCTGAATCCAGGCAAAGATGTTTGTAGGATGTTGCACCCATTTTTCTGGACCCTGCTTTTGGAATAAGTATCCTCAGAATACTTTAAAAGGCATTTTTTTAGTCTTCTACATTGAAAGGACATGTTGGCCTCTGTAATCATTCTTCCTTTTCGCAATGGACGAATAAAAAATAATCTACAAAAGTAATTTCAATGGAAGATGAGGGCAATGTAATGAAAATGCTTTCAAAGTAAGGATGAAGGTAATGTGGATGCCTGCGTGAACAGGATGAATTGTGCTGGTGAAAGCTGTCCAAACTCACATGTTTTAACACCTTATCCTTCACCTGAAATTTGACAAGGTGGACGCCATGTCAGCTTGAACTGTCATCTCAGCTATGTTTAGATGCATACGCGCCTTGAACATTATTTTTCACATAAGTCGTGCACAAGCAGTTGTTTCAACAAGATAAGGAAGAAATATTCCAGTTACCAGTTAGTCAGCATTCATGTTCGTGCATGATGGAGTGCCAGTTTAGACGGTTGGACTTCTGCTGTTCCAATTTTCTCTCGCCAAGAGCAACTGAAGTCATTTCACAATAACACAAATAGAATATTTCTAATTCAGTTGGACGTACCAGGTGTGTGCATCCTCGCCAAATTGTCAATAAACTTTTATGAAATTGGAAAAAAAAAAATGCAATAGCATCAAAGCTGACTCATACTTCTTTCCTTTTCTCAATATCTTTTGAAGGTTTTTCTGGTTTTTAGTTCTTATCACAATGAGTGCTTTTTGACAGACTAGTCTTGTAAGTATTTGTGATATTGTCTTTTGATTTTGCATCTCAGTTTGCTGATCATTTTCAACTTTCAAATGCTTTTTTTTTTTTTTTTTAAATTTTTAAATTTCCATTAGTTTGATAAACTAGGCCTGTTAATTAGATCTGCTGCTCAACTTCCTATAAGTCCTTTTTGATTTCCTAATTACCACTGTTCATGCATTCTTGATTTTTAACTTTGCATTAGATCTTTTAATTCCAGGAAACAGATTACAGTCTTTGAGTCCTGTGGCTGTTTAAAAGAAAAATGAATGGGCGATTTTTCAAAGACTGTTTGGGCGACACAGTGACTGAAATTTCCAGTGAATGATAATTACATTGTAAAAAAAAGTAATGGGCACTGGGTTATAATGTAGTGCTGGTTAAGTCGCCGGTCGGAGTTTGGGCCTACAGGTTCATCTAATCCAGTGGACTGGGTTGCAGCATTTTTCATGCCATCCTCTAGCTTTCATCGTCATGCACCTCCTCACGCGGAGCCCAAATTATAACAGCATGAAGCCATGTGAATGCTTGGATTTGTACTGTGTGTGAGTGTGTGTGAGAGAGTGTGTGAGAGAGTTGTGAATTCCTGCATTTTTGTGTGTATGAGTGTGTGTTAGAGAGCGAGAGAGAGAGAGAGAACCAAAGGTTAGGGCTAAACCACATCTCTAAATTTGGCATGAGCTCAGATCAAAGGACAGCAATGGTGGAGAAGGAGAGGATGAGGAGGAGGAGGGGAAACGATACCAGAGCAACAAAGCTTCAGCGTTTTATGCTCCCCTCTCAATCTTGTCTGTACTTTCATATTTTCTCCTATAAAATTCCTTTTTTCCCCCCTCTATTACTGTACTCCCACACTGGGTCACGTTTTATAATTAATGCATTTCTTCTTCTTTCTTTCTTTTTAATGGGGCCTACATTGACCCAAGATGGAGTGCTACACAAGACATAAAGTGATGCGTTTTAGCACCCTCTAGAAGGACTTTACCCTGCAGTCGATGATGAAATAAGCACCAGCAGACACTGAGGTGGCTCTTTTGTGTTCCTTTACATTTCACACCTACCACTTAACAGTATACAGTTGGTAAAATCGGCCTGCTTGATGCTCAGTTCACTGAAATTGCTTTTGTCAAGAGGTGTTGCAACCTCTAGTTATTTGTTTTTACCTATAAACACCAGTGATGATTAGTTTTGTCACATCAGAAGAAAAATAAGTCCTATATTGTGGATATGGGACTGAGTTTTCACACGAAAAACAGTCTTGCCTTCATCGGCTGTTTTCCTTACCAAACTTCCTGCCCTGTTTCTACTCCAAAATGGAAATGTACTTCTTCACTCTCCCTCCCTCCCTCCCTCTTACATTGCCCTCATTTTCCTCTCTCTCACCCTCCATCTGACTCTCTACACCGGGGGGAGGACATGCAGATCGGTCGGACTAATGCTGACTTAGTCCCCTCATCACTCTGACAAAGCTACAGCATTACCTTCTCATTTAACCGAGGCTGTGATCCACAGACTTACTGTACATACACAACCACATGCGTACACACTTGAAAGGGCACAGTTTATCTCCATTTGTCTCCTGAGCACACGCTCTCACGCTCTTTCACAATTTGCATGTCCACACTTGCTCAGAGACTTCGGTGTATTCTTTCCAAGCACAGGTGACATTTCAGCCAGAGAGAAGTCTTACCTTCATTCCTTCCAGCGCTCAGGTCAGCTGTGACAAAAGGTTTTTCAAGCCAAATGAGTAGGTCCGACTGCTGTTTGGCTTTGATTTTTAAGAACTTCGTTTATCTTCTCAAAATAAGTGACACATGTGTGAAATGTTGGTCTTTTTTTCACCTAAAAACTTCATAATCACCAAGTTAATGAAATCTGTGGAAAAGTTTCTGACAGGTAAAAATCAAGACCAGGAAAATCGTATTTTAAATCTTGTGGATGCACGTATTTTATTTCCATGTACAGAACACATTTATGGGTCAACCTTTACCTAAATGCAGTCTTTGCTACTTTTGTGTCCACGTTCACATTGTGGGGTCAAGTAGGACGATTATCCCATATAAATAAAAGCTATAAAAGTGAGTTATTTTTATGAAAGAAGTTATCTGATTTTTGTCACATGATCACCACCAGCACTTTTTCTTTATTTTAACACCAAACCATGTCCTTTTCTTGTAAGTATGGGAGAAGGCACACATCCACACTCACACTCCCAATCACACACACCTCCAACACAATAAAGCATTAGTAGGAGTCTTGTACTTCAATCAGACAATTAACCCGGAGCAGAGCAGAACAAAACATTTGGCATTTGCCAATAGGGCAGCAACCTTCCAGTGATAATTACTCTTTGAGAGTGCAGACGCACACTCCCCACAGCGCAGCATCCATCACACATCCTGTTGGAGACAATGGCGGGTACACTTGAGGCGTAATCAATTATCTATCCTTGTGTATACATGAGCAATTTTAAAATGTCATGTCCACACATAAACACACACAGAACACACAATCACACACAGACACACACAGAACACACACACACACGCACGCACGCACACACACACACACACACACACACACACACACACACACAGAAGAAACAGTTGCCGAACTTGTCAACGCCACGCTGTCAATATGAATGATTTTGAGGATCGCCTCAGGGCGCCGCAATACTTGATGGAATATAAGACACATTTTTGAATAAGGACACGCACACACACATTAGTATACGAATCAACACAACATTGTGTGTAAAATTGAGGTATTTTCTTTCCGAAGACAAAATGCCTGGGTTTGAAACATCAAGATAAAACGAAGCGACAGAGGTGGAAAGAATTATTGTTTAAAAGAGACTTAAAGCGAAAAGAGGGACGCCTTTCAAAAGGATGTATACATTTGATTGGAAAAAGAAATACAGGAAGATGAGAGGAGGAAAGGTGGAAGAAGAGAAACGATGATGGAGAGCTACAGTAAATTGGCAAGGCCTCTTCTGGAAGCACGCTCTAGGGGAGAGGGAGGGAAATGGAGTGAAAGACAGAATAAGAGGCAGAGGCTAGGGAGCCAAAATGGATTGTTAGCTGGTAAATGACTGTCACTTTCTTTTGGGAGATAAACAGATTTGACACCTCCGCATTCTTCCTCTCTCCTCTTGTCCCTTCTTTTCTGTGACTCCACACTGCCTGACAACCCTTCAAAAAAAAAAATCACTTTCTGACTCTCACTCCCTCTCTGTTCCCTTATGTTCTCTACCACCAGACTCCTCCGCAGCAGTTTTTGGGAGGCTTTTCTTTCGCTTTTCTCTCAGATATGTGCTACAAACTTGCCCTTCAGGCAAAAAAAGTGGCACATAAAAAAGAGAAAAATGGAGAATTACATGAATAAAGACCCCATTTTCCTATTTCCGCACGGCCCTTTTCTCTTCCTCACTTGTCGGGGCCTTGTGACAAGATTAGATGAGGGAAGCAAGGGAGGGGAGGTACACACAAAAAAAGAGATTTCTCTCCCAACATCTGGAAAAGGCAGAAGGGGGGATAAAGAATAGAAAGGAGGTAATATAGAGAGTGTAAACGATGCAAAGCAAAGGATCAGAAAGGAAGTGAGCATGAAGAATTGGAAAGCGGAAGATCACTGGAGTGAGGAATAACAGATGACTTAAAGGAAGACGTGTGTCGACGCAGGAGAATTGCGATCAGGTGTCACTCGGGATGCGTGGGCTGAACACGTGTGTGAATCCGCCCACACACACAGTATGTCCTGGAACAACAACAAAAAGAAAAGATTATATATATTGAAGTGATTCTTGTTACCGCAGTGAGTTGTGCTATATAGAGCTGCCCTGACCAAAGTGACAAACACGCAAAAATAGATATGAGGAATTATCAGAGGCTTATTTCACCAGGATGAAAGATGGGAGATAGGAGATAAGAGGGGAGGGATGGAGAAACAGAGATAAGGGGCAAAAAGATGGAGGAGCAGCGATCATTCAAATAAATGAGAAGGCGAGAAAATGAGGTCTGCATGCATTAGAGCGGTATGGTTTCTGTGTTCTCTGCCTGTGATAAAGGAAGTTGTTGTGCTGTGATAGTGAGGCCTCTGGAGGAAATATGTGAACATCTAAACATTGCAAAATTAGGCCATGCAAACACAGAGATGCACACCAACACACACACACACACACACACACACACACATGCTAATTTATTCCACACAACACATGTTATCTGCTCAAAGGGGATCTCAAAAAGCACAAAGCCAGTCTCCACTTGTCTGCAAGTATCTCCACTCCCCACCAGCAGGCTCACAAACGCACACATTCACACTTCAGCTATTTATGCAGGCAGTGGTGGGAATAAATAAAAGGCAAGCATCTAACAAATAAAATGAATTTTTAATCAATGGAGCCATTTGAATTAGCTCCGTCATTAAACAAACAGGAATGAGGCAGACTGTGAAATATTCATGTCTTGGTCCTGAATTCGTTAGGCTGTTCGGAGGTGTGGTCCCCCAGGAGCCCCATCCTGATCTTGGATACCATTTGAGGCACAAATACAGTGTGTGTGTGTGTGTGTGTGTGTGTGTGTGTGTGTATAATATATATATATTACATTATATATATATAATATATATAATATATATACTGTATATTTTATATAAATAGATATATATTATATAGATATATAGATACGTATATACACATGCATATACACACACACACACACACACACACACTCTTAGGATAGGCTGGATGAAAAGGAGGTAAAATTGTTACTATTACACTCAAAAGGCTTTTTATAGATTTTTAGGAAGAGGGGCGGTTAGCGAGAAGATGAATCCCAGTGAAACCAAAAGTAGAGAGGAGAGTTGGGGACTAAAAGGGGAAAGAAAATGAAGGGGAGAAGAGGGGGAATTATAAAGCAATGAAAAACAAAGTAGGTTGAAAAAGGAAGCAGAAGCACAGATGAAGGATGGGCAAACCTGAAAGCGCCTATGAGAATCAAAACAGCAGGTATGAGGAGAAGCTTGAGATAGGTAATTCATAGGAATCTCATAAGAGGTATGGATTACAGAAAACAGAGGTGGGGGGTGGGGGCTACATTGTGGAGAAGACATGTACATCCTGTGTTATGTAGGCGAGCCACACACTGGGGGGGGGAAGTAGATAAGAGAAGATAGAGAGATTATAATATAAAGAAAGAGGAGAATGAAACCCAGCATCAGAGAAATAGAAAGTGACTGAACTGAGAACAGAGGTGAGATGAGAGCAAGAAGCTGAAGCAGGAGACGGAGAGACAAACAGAACAGTGGAGAAAATACATCTATTAATCTCCTGTGTGTTTCTTATAACAAGTTACAGACTGCAGTGAGTAACTGATAATGTCAGTGAAAGCAAGCAAGAAAGAAAGACCGAAAGAAAAGACAGAAAAGAAAGAAAGCTGAGGAACTGGGGAAATGGGTGGGAGTTTGGGAGATGGTTTAATGACTTTAATGAAAGCACTGAATCCCCAATGGACACTTTAGATATAACTCCTGGGGAATGACAATGAAAAAAAAAGAACGGACGGGGGGGGGGGGCAAGAACGAAGGATGGAGAAATGGAGAGAAGGTCCTGTGAATAGAAATAAAAAGATACCGGCGTGGAGTTTTAGAGTAACAAATTGAACAGCGCTGGAGGAACAAGGATCATGTGTGTTTATGAGTGTGTGTGAATCAAGGAAAGACTGGTGAACACAACAGAACGTATTACAATATTTTAATACAATGATAGCTCAAGGGCTACTGAGTCTTACAAATAAAATTTGCCAGCACCTCTAGCACTGCTAGGAGAGTAGCAGGTTTAATTTCCAAAATGGAAAAAAACATCTCCTTTCGTCCTGTGTTCATTTCTTTGTGTACTTTCTCTAGGATTGGATTCATTTACAAAAGTATTTTGCAAACCTGTTTTGCAAATTCTGTAAGCTTCAAATTTCCATAAATGAAACCTACTGGGTCTCATTTTTAACCATTTTGAATTTTTTTTTCAATTTTTTTAAATTCAGAAGGAAATGAATGAGTCATCTATTCATAACAGCTTCCCGGGTTTAATGTGTTCCTTGCCAGCACAGGTCTGCTTTAACAAGAGACTAAACCACTCACATATCTCAGAACATTTTTAAAAATGTGTTTGTATTATGAGTCCATCCATCTATTTTCTATACCCCGCTTTGTCCACCATCGTGGGGTGGCGGGGTGTTTGAGCTCATCCCAGCCAACTGGGCGCGTGTGGCAGGGGACACTCCAGGCACGACACCAGTGCACCGCGGAGACACGTGTGTATTATGAATTGTTTTTTGGGGGTTTTTTTTGGTAGAAATAACTATTTTAACTGAGTTCAGACCAAATTATCATCACACCTGAGATGTCTGGGAAGTCATACTGGTTGATTATAAGGATAGGGAACACACACGCTCACATACATGCACAGGGACACACACACACACACACACATCCCAATGCAATACAATAGCATGGTTTGAAATCCTTGGTGGGTCTGCCTCCCTCTCTGTTTCTTCCTCTTCTGCTGCCCGAGGGAACAAGGCAGACTAGGCAGACAGAGGAAAGCCGGAGGTTAGACGGGGGTTAATTTAGTCTTTAAAACCGGACGACTGATTGGATTACCAACCCAGCGCACCAGGCAGCCACTCTTTGAATTAAAAAGGACACCTTAAAAAACAACCCTAAATTAGACTCCAGTCCAACTCGCAGTCCAATCAGGATGCAGATCATGAAGTGTTTGCAGTGAAGTAAAGGGAAGCCAAGCTGGGGTTGTTTTTACTGCCACTCCAACTTAAAGCAAATACGGAGCGATTTGTTTCTAAAGCAGATGGGATTGAGCCGCCCAAAAAGAAAAGAGAGGAGCACAACAAAAAAAGGAAAGGTTTAAAGAAAAAAAAAAAAGCACCACCGCACACTCTGAAAAACCCGTCACGACAAGATGAAAGAGGGGTGGACGGGACGGAGTGAGTGATTGATTTTCACGGCGCTCTAAAGCGGACCCTCTAGAGGCCTGGATAACGTGAGAGAGAGGAGAGAGAAAGAGGAGATGAGGCAGTCAGAGAAATGAGAAAATTGAGAAACAGAGAAAAAGAGAATAAAGCAGATAATGAAGAATAAGATACTTTGCCCCTCTACTGTTTCCAGCCTTTTTCCTCCACTTTCTCTCATCTGATATGTCTTCGTATAGTCTTTCCTATTCGTCCCGGTTTGAATTACAGAGGACCTTCTTTATTTTGACCCGGACCGCGATGGAACCTGAGAGTGCTCGCTGAGGGAAAAGGAAGAAAGAGGAGGGAACACAGACTGATAGAAACTGATTTAAAAGTGGAAGAAAAAAGTGTGGCTGGATAGAAAGAGAAGGGGCGGAGAGTGAGAGACAAGGTGAAGTGTGTGAAGGGACAAGTTTGTGATGGAAAACGAAAAAGGTAGATCAGAGGGTCCAAAAATTACCACAGAGATTGGAGGAGAGGTGTGTGTGTGTGTGTGTGTGTGTGTGTGTGTGTGTGTGTGTGTGTGTGTGTGTGTGTGTGTGTGTGTGTGTGTGTGTGTGTGTGTGTGTGTGTGTGTGTGTGTGTGTGTTTGGTTGCCTGTCACTCTGTCTTTATACAAGGTGACGATTGTGTAAGTGTGTGTGTGGTCAAACAAGAACGGTAAGAAAAAGGATAAAGGGCTTTGAAGTTATGAACATCAGACCAATAAAGTCAGAAATTGAGGTTCAGTGTTTGAAGTGAGCAATGACAGGAGGGAAAGAAGAAAAGAAGTCAGAATATCAGAAAGTTGAGCAAGAAGGATTCGTGAAAAAAGACAACATTGGTAAAAAAGACAGAAAAAGGAAGAAGAGCCCATTCATCACCAAGAAGATGAGAGAGCGAGACAGAAATGTATGAAGGAATAAGGCAGGTGTGAAGAATGAAAAGGGGAGAAAAGTGAGTTAGAAGAACAGTGAAGGCGCAAGGGCAGATGAGAATAAAGGTTGCAAGGGGGGTGGAGGGTTGAAGCAAAAGAGAAATGACAATGAGAAATGGTGGTGATGATGATGTAAGGAGAGAGAAGGATGGAATAAGGTGCGAGTATGGGAAAAAAAAAGTATGGGAAGTTCATATATCATCCATTAAATATTCACACGGGAAAATCGGACCACAAAACAGGAGGTGGATGAATAGGCACGCTCCCATTCATTGACTCAGATGTGAATTCAATGAGGACCAAATATCAACAGTAAAAGTAGGCACAGCGTCAGACACCTCAGGGTATCTGCAAGCTTTAGAAGGTTAAATCTACAGCCTACAATCATGAGAACTAACCAAACTAAGTCTATTTACACGGAACTGGATTAAAATTCGGAAGTGTATTAGCAGTATAAACAAAAAGGCGCCAATGCATTATTGAGGTACATTAAGTTCAATTGTGTTCAGTAACGCAGTCGCTAATAAAACGCTGTTTATTGTACAATTAGTCCTTCCATTGAATAAAGAAACTGCATGGGGAAAAATTAGCTCTCTTAACTGCACTGAGGACATTTTCATTTAGACAATTTAAGACATTTTCAGGCATTCAAGCACCCACAGATACTGTTATCCAAGCAGCCAACAAGCCATAAAGCCTATTAGCCAAGCAGGCACACACACATAGCCAGACGGAGAGACAGACTAATGAACAGCATGGGGACGCACGGCAAAAACAGAACCTCATGTTCTTATCTGTTATCTAACCAGAGTGCTGTTACGGCGGCGTAAATGTGTGCGATAACACATGAACACATGTAAACACAACAACTCCCACATGAAACACACAAAACAAGTAACACCATACACATGCATTAAAAAGAAATCTTAAATCAAGACATTAATCCAAACAGACATAGTGACGTAAAACTCCACCGACACTCAGAGCCATTGAAGCTAACACACGTCCGTCAGTTCACTCGAGTGCTCCTTAAATCAATGATGTTAATTATCCCTGACACTCTGACACAAACGCAGAGTAATAGAGTAAAAATAAACACATGTCCACAATGCATCTCACACCTCTGCTCCTGACACACACTCCTCGACACAAATTGTACACACAAAAGCTCTGAAGAACGCAGAGGTGGACAATACAAATACAGCATAAATAGCAATAAAAGATCTGTTATATTTTCAGCTTTTATTGCATGTGTGAAAGTTTGATGACATTTTGATATCTTTTAATACGTGTGGTGGTAAGTTTTATCTTTAGGGCCGACTTAGGGGGACTATATACAGTATACTGTACGTACATACATACAAAAAATACATACATACAAAGTATATGTGTGTGTGTGTGTGTGTGTGTGTGTGTGTGTGTGTGTGTGTGTGTGTGTGTGTGTCATGACGAACTGGAATCTTATCCAGGGTATACCCCACCTCATGCCCGTAGGAAGCTGGGATGGGCTCTGGCAGATAAGCGATTGTAAACGAACAATTGTATTTGTTGATGATGGCGATCACTGGCGATGTTTCGGGGTACATTCGGGGTGACGGGGTACGGGACGGGTTGTCTTGTCTTCAAGACATTTACAGAATGAATGAACGTATCCAGGGTGCATTGTGTTTTAGCCTATGCCAATTCATTGTTTTGGTCTGAAGGTCAACAACTTTGCCAGTTTTGTTCAGTCCAACTGCTCACCTCATTTACAGACACAGTCGGCAGCTTTTTCTGTCCATAAAAAAAAGCTCTGATAACTCCATTAGACACAAATCACCCACCACCATATACAAGCACAAGAAGTTGTAACTTGTGAATGGCATTCAGCCCTACCACTTAGTAGTTACAGAAACAGATATTTCCCTCAGGAGTGTCTGGAGACCAAGACAGACCCAAAACAGGTGTAAATGTAAGGCCAAAGACATGACATGAAAGTCAATTTTTCTCAGAGCAACTGTTGGCCAGAACATCTCCTTTAAAGACAACGTGCCAGTTTTTGTGCTCACAGCATGTTTTGCCACCCCAAAGTGCAGCAAATAGTTAAATATGTGATAGAGTAAAAACAGTTCAGGCACAAACTGGCTCTTTGGTTGTCATCATTTTAAGAGATCATTGATGTAGGTTGTACTGTATTTCTGCGTTGGACAAATTTAAACTCAACTTAGGTGGATGTGGCAAGGTGGCAAAAATATATGTTGTCTGTATCTGTGAATCAAATGATTTCATAACTGAAATCACCAGACCCTGGTTGATCCCTTTCACTTACTATCAGACAGATGAGACTATGACAGGGAGAATGACACGTTATCAATAGAGAGACAGGCTCATACACTTAATTATCCAGAGTCACACCTTGGCACACACTCACAGCTGGCTTCCCGAAACTAACAAGTACAAACATGACCTAGCCTTGTCCCCGAGAAAAATCACACTGGTAAACTGGCATACAGTGAAACAGCACTTTGCCAAACATGGACACCTACACACAGTGTACCTGCAGCACAGACACACACACACATGCAAATAGAGGGGGCATGCAAAATAGACAACAGCGGACGTGAATGAGCAATCTGTGCAGTTCACACACACAGTCATGAGACACACTCTCTGTGACTCCTATGATTAACAGGTTTTATGATGGCATGCATCCCAACGTCCCTTTTGATTTTCTTTTCAACCCTCAAACACAATCCTGTGAGTGTTTTTACCAACTGTTTCATTGTGTTCAAATGCAAGCAGCTCATTCATACTCTCTATCATAACTCTCTTCCTTTCATCCATTTGTGTAAGTGAGAACAAAGCTGATAGGGCTGAATAATAACACTACAGAAAGAAAATACAGACTTTCTTAAATGAGCCGCAGAGCTTATTAGAAACTGAAACGATGGTTTTAGGAAAATATGTATACAGAATGAAATAAATTAAAGTTGGAGAGATGATGAAAAACTCTTCTGTTTGTTATGCTTAATATATTTACTTGTCTGTTCCTGGAACATTAATATATTCCACTCGTGGGTCACCTGCAGTACAGCGTTCAGCCATGTGGGGCAGCATATTTCAGGCATCACAACGCTTGGAGTTCGCGGTTGACAGGGAGTTCAGTCGGGACGGTGGTGACTTGCTCGGCACTGATAATTAGCAGCTCATTGTTCACCATTTTTCTAAGCAAATTAATAGAATCTAAACGTGATCACACAAGAACGGTTGTGTTGCTAACAAGACACAATAAAGGCGTAGCTAAATCCATGGGAAAAGACCAAACTACAGGTAATGGTAGCCAAGTTACCATTGAAGAGGAAGGGCTTCATGGTAAACACTTGATATGCCTATTGTACTCTCTTCTCCTACACCAGACTGGAATATGATGCTAAAGAACAAGATGACCTATGTTTTACATTAGCAATGTAAATTAATAACAGGCCTAATGAGTTTACATGGAATGACTGATGTGGTTTTTCACATAGCCTACAAATGTGAGCATCTGGAGTGGCTGTTCGATCTGCATCAGTGTATGCCCTCATTAATAAAGTAGCCAATTTAAAATCTTTATACTCTAATTTGAGAATATATGAGATTCCAAGCCAGTCCTAAATGCACTTTTTTAAAGGTATAAATTATTTAATTTATGTACGATAGATATTTTCAATAAGTAATCTACGTAGTTGTGATTTGTATGGCGTCAAAATGGCTGGGTTACCTATTCGAGATAGGAAGACGGCCAAGGAGATTAATTCATGTACAAATCATCATCATACTTACAATTTATAGACAAAATCTGTTGTGATTTGAGATGTGATGATCTGTCACTGTAAAAATAAGGTTCCCCAATAAAGAATGAAAAAAACATGTTTTGGGAAGCATTACACTTGACTGTCATGTTTTGAATTTCTGAAGTTTTTTTTTTTTTTTTAAAGGTATTATCTATTATTTTCTGGAGAAAGGAATTTGTAAAATTTATTCCAGTCTGTGGTAGCGACATAGAGTCAGTCACACTACCTGTCAGAACCTGCCCTCACAACACCTATGAGCTAACAGTCAAAAGAAAGGCAATTTCACCAGTCCTTTCTGTTCAGTTAAATAAATTAATGCTTGACTCCTGAGTTTCCTATTCTTCTGCAAAGCTTTATAGTTTATGGTTTATAAAGTTATTTTCCCTAGACCTGCACTATTACACAGAATGAATATAAAGGACATGAAAAAAACATTTTCTCTGAAAGGAACAAAAGCGGAATCACAATGAAAACTTGACCTGAAGTCCAGAAAGGCTAAACATCTCTTCACGCATACTGTTTGCATAAATAGACACAGAAGCTAAAATATCACATAGTCTCACACACGTACTTAACCGACATCACAGCAGTTAGGGTAAATAGGGTCGGGTTCCACTTGCCACTGCCTTTTTGAGCACGACAATGCTGGGATAATTCCCAGTGCTCCCAGTGCAGACAAAGACAGACAGTACAGCCACAGTCTCAGACCTTTGATTACGTAAATCTCCTTACATAATAACTCCCCAAGGATAAGTGTTTACTTGTGCGATGCCTGATCCTGCAAATGTGTGTGCGTGTGTGTGTGTGTGTGTGTGTGTGTGTGTGTGTGTGTGTGTGTGTGTGTGTGTGTGTGTGTGTGAGTGTGCCTTGTCGATCGAATAAACGATGGAAGCGTAGGAGTGCTGAAGGTCAGTCAGACATATTAAGAAAATGTCGACAACAAACGCCAAAAGATAGTTTCAAATGAATTCTCATTCTTCTCTAGTTCATGAAACCCCAGGAAAAAAAAAATCTGCAGCATGTTCTCTCAATCTATGAACAACAGTCTGACTTGTTCCCATACCCTCTGCAGACGCACGCAGCGGCTGACTGATGGTTTGGAAGGACAGTATAATTGGGTTTTACAAGCGTCTGCAGCTCTCCCCTGGGAAAACAGCTTCATATTTGCCCCGGTGATATTTGTGACACAGAAATATCTCAAAGCGCTGATATTTGAAAAGAGAAAACAACAAATACTGCACCAATGTGGTAATCAGCACTGAGGCGCATAAAAGTTGGAGAAAGTATGATATGTTATCAGAAATAATTGTAAGGGAAGCATACGTATAAATGATAATGTTAAAGTTTATAATTCCCAGGAAAGCATTCATTCTATCTTTTATTTCATGGCGTGAATTAAATTTAATTATTCAGCTTTGATTCTACTTATTGTAACTTATTTTTATAGTCAGCAGAAAAAAATCTGCAGTTTTCCATTTTTAAATCTACACTCTATATACATCCATGGCTGGCTCGAGAGTGAAGCTGTTTCTCGTGTATTCATTCTCAGTTACACGCAGCCTCACCAGGGAGCTTCCTAGTACATGTGCAGCCTTCTGGTACTGAACACAGAGCAGCTCCACTGGAGCAGCTGGGGGAATGTAACCTTGGCGATGATTTGTAAAAGTTGAGAACAGTGGACGGTTTTTGTTTTTTGTTTTTTTTATTCTTTTCTCCTGACATAAATTTCACCGGGGCACACTCAAAACACCTTATGTTGTCAGATAAATTGTAATTGTAAACTTAAGCCATATTACTGAAAGTAAATCTCAATAAAAGTCAAACATAGAATTCATGAATCTAGACGCTGTTCGTTAGATATAGCCCTCCCAGTGGTCTATGCTGGTACTATGAGAAAAAAGCTATGGTTATCACAATTAGACCAACAAAATGTGCACAGAGGTGTGGGCAGAAAGACGCGAAAGAGGGGGAGGGTGACGGAGAGAAAGAGTGTGAGAAGGCCCCAGTGTCGAAAGAAGTGGTTGTGTTTGCACGAGATAAGGCCAAGGAGCTAAATCACAGAGAGCAAGGAGGTATGCTATTAAACAGGACAAATATGCCTATTCAAACGGCAACTTTCACAGCCCAAATGAAAATATGTTAGGGCAAGAAACTGAGGAAACATGAGACAGCAGGAGAAAGGGAGGGAAACAAAAGGGGGGAGAAGACAGGGAAGGGTAAAAGGGGCAACAGGTTGAAGGAGCCAGAGATGGATTACGCCCAACACAGGGAGACCAAAGGGAGATAAAAACGAAGAAGGCGCTATTTCGTTTGTCTAATTATATTTATCTCTCGCTCACAAACAAAACAAACGAGACAAATGGTTCTGACAGAATAAACTGGAACTGAATGGGGTACAATCAGGTGCTCAAGACACACCAGCACAAACACACACATTAACCAAAAACTCACACGGGAGCGACAACAAAACGAATTTGAGGGGAATTTCGGGGTGTGGGGGTGGGGGGTGGAATAAAACTGTGAGCGAGGTGGAAAATGCCGGAGCTGAAAGAAGCAGTGAAGAAATGAGAAAAGCTGGGAGTGGAGAAGATAGTAGGGCTAAGGGCACAAGCCAGATTGACACTGAAAAATTAATGCGCAATTGCAAAGAGGGATGAGAGTGAGACTGAGATGGAAAGAGAATGTGTGAGTGACACAAGGACAGAGGAAGAGAATATTGGTCACAACAAGTGACAGATTTAAGGTTGTGCTGTATACACAAACAAACACACACACACACACATCCTCATTTTCTCCTGCTCTCATTTCCTCATCTGTTTCTCCTCCTTTCTGTTCCCTTTTTTCTAAAATCTGTGATGTCAGCTCCATGTTTGCCGAGGTTGTTTTTGCTTTTTTTCTTGGTGTTTCTTCTTCGCTCTGTACAGCGACAATTGAGGCCATCTATTCTTTTCTCTATAGTGTCTCTTCCATGTATATGCGCGTCGATTTACCAACACTCACGCACACCATCCACCGTTCATCGCCATATATCTGATTGTGTCAGTTTGTCTCAGTGTCAAGCCTCTCTCCAATTTGCCATCTGCCTGACAGGAGCTTATTGATTGGCCCACACACTTGTCATTGCTGTAGTTTCTCACCCTCATGTCCAATCTCCACATCTTCATACTAGAATACTTTGCAGACACTCCCCTTTCTTTCCATCTCATATACCCATGCCTCCATTCTTTCAATATCACACCTCCTCCAGCACTTATATCTCTTCATCTCTCCACCATTTTTCGACACCATTCCCACATCCCACTTCACTTTTCTCCCCTCATTTCACTCCTCAGGCTTTATAGCGCACACAAATCAAGGATATGGGGCTTTCATACCGTGATCAGTAACCCAAATGGAAACGCAGGCATAATAGTGATTACCTGTCATAGCCCAGCTTGGCTTATAAGTAGCACAGGAGCATCCATTGTCGACTTGAAATGGCACAGTAACAGTTTTAACAGCCTCTGTAATTCAGCAGACATTCACATTCAGCAGTAGTGTTGCTCTCTCACACACGTGGCGCTGAATGCCAATAGCAAACTCTGGAGTCATTGAGAAGTTTAAACTTCAAAAGACAAACAAGGAAAAAAGAACGGTCAAAAAGATGGGAAACAATTTTTTTGTTGTTGTTGTCGTTCAAATCTTCTTTTGACCTCTTTTGACTATGTGACTTTGTGCAATTCAAAGTCTCCCACTTATGGAACACGTGGAATATGGGACTCCATCGGGTCCCGCTGACAAGACAATCATGTCAGTCTGCAGCTGAATCCATCAGTGTAAATGCATTGTGTTCTGGGAAAGAAAAAAAGAAGCACGTCCATTTTCAATTGTTCATTCGTAATGACTCATCTGGCAGCCAGTTTCCAGATATCACATAAAACATTGTGCTCTGCAGGAAACCTGGAATACAATTTAGCTCGCTTGGGCCAACTGTTCTTAGGGTTTGTTTTTGCCTGGGGCACATAGCAACTAGATATTTCCAAATTTTATTTGTGTTGAATTACCATACATTCACTTCTTTGTTTCAACTTGTTCCACTAAAACGCTGCACTTGTTTGCAGAAGAAAAGAATGATGCAATGATTAGAGACATTCTGCTCACAACACAAAGTCTGCAAGTTCAGTCCCCTCAACATCTAAGGTGTCGATCAGCTGCCACATGTATTATTGATGCGTTGTGCAAGCGAGAAATCCGACTGACTCACTTTAATCTCCTTGTGGATGATGCACGAAAAACACAGAAAAAGCTCTGCTTCTACACATGAAATAGTAATGTGATACAGGAGATGAGCTATGCACGGATGTTTCTTCCTTCCATCTCTTTTTTTTTTTTTTTTGTAAGTGTTTCATTTGCACTCTGAACAGTAATTTCTTCTTGATTAGGTTTAGTTGTCTTTTGATTTTCTCTGCTCGATTCAGCAGCACATTTGTCATTTGGCTTTTTGGCCCATTGTTTTTGAAGTATGTGGATTAATAAGCCATTTTTGTTTTATTATTTTCTTTTTCTATTTTTCCTACTTTGTCATCCTTATACCACTTCATTCCCAGCGACTTGTCATATTTATTTACTGAATAGTCTGACGTCGCTGAAGCAAGACTTGAAGGAATATTAAGTTTTGATAATTAAAAATCCTCCAGTCTTGATACAAGCCCTACATCACTTGACCCTGACTGCAAGAGCCATTAAGCACGATGTAACCACACAGGGGAAACCAGCAGGAGAGGACATGTCACAAAGATCTGTCAGAGGTAAGACGTGCATGAAAAACTGATGAAGGACCAGAGCAGATTCTGAAAGCTGTGGACTCAGAGAAGCGTCTGAAGCCAAAGCTCTATGGGGATTTTTCATATTTCTAGGAGCTTTAAATTTGTCATCTAGTTTTTATTTGGTCTTTTAGTCTAGTGCCAAATACCCTTATTAATTTTTAATAATATTTACTCAGTGTTAGCCTGTTTCCGTGCGGTCAAGTTCTAGTCTTTTGTTCGACAAAGAAAACTGTGTTTTGTAAGTCAGTAAAAAGCTCTGAAATATTTGTCTTTTCTAACATGACAGATTATTAATATTTCAACAATCCTTGTTATGGTGCAAACACAGCTTTTGTTTTTACTATTAATTCAGTTATGCTTTATATCATCTATGATAAATAGATTGAACAATGAAGCGTTACAGAAAAAATTTGGTCTGAATTTTAGGAATACAGGTAGTCCTCAACCTATGAACACAAATGGTTACGAGACGATGTTTGTAAGCTGAATTGTTTCCATTCAATTTCTCAGTTAACTTGACCAATAGTTAACAACTATTAACAGCGTTCAGCAGTTAATGCTTCTGGGCTGAAACTCATTTCATGCAAGATGTTCTGATTTGCATATTTATTTTAAACCACACCCTGATCCAAGCTACTGAACTGGGCCTTTTAAACCCTGAAAGTTAGCATGTAGTTTGGGAATCAGCTCTTAGAAGGTTGCAATACTTTTCCTCTCAAATTGTGCGTCCAGACTTCTGATCACTGCAGTTTCCTTCGGTTTCCCCAAGTCAAAACATGAAGAAAAGCTGATCTCTGATCAGAATTGAATCAGGGACTGCACAGATACTGCTATTGACACAAATGTGATTCTATATATTGAGGTGCAGTCAGTCATCATCTTCAGATTACCAGGTGCAGTGCGTCTTCCATATTCTCACTGTGTGTAGGCTTTTAATTAAAAGGAAAAACTATCCTGCCTGCCAGGGACTTTTTTGTTTCATTTTGCGTGGAATCAAAGTTATCATGTAGTTTTTATTCAACATTGTATCCACGTTAAAAATTCAGGAACTGTGACAAACTTACATCACCATCTGTGTATTTTAACTGTCAGTGCGAAGAAGTAAAATGTGTATTAAAAAAATACTGCCTGCTAGAGCTCTGTCTGCAGAATCTGCACTTCTCGTGTCAGGCTTAATTGTCATTATACGTTTAGAATCTGATTTCCTGTTGTTCTCTCTCCACTCTCAGTGTCGCTGCTCGATAGACGACACAGCAGTTTAAACAGTCGGATAATTAAGACTTTTGCTAATCAGTTTGAATTAGCTCTTAACACTTCTGCACTTCTGTTTTAATAGGACTGTGGATCAATATCAATATAAATGGTTACTTTGCGAGGTGAAGAGCTACATATATATTATCTTGGGGTTTTGTTTTGTTTTTGTTTTTATATTAGTTGGCAAGACCATAATTTTGGAAAGTTAAAGACAATAATCAAACATTATCTGGGTACTAAAAACACACCTGTTCTTCATGAATTCAATTCTGCCCCTCAAGTACATCAATTTCTCACTTTCACATTCATCTGGAAATTATCAATGTGGACAAGCCCCTCTTCATTTTGGTTTTCACGAACCATGCATTTTCATTCAACAGCATGATCTGCTGTATTTCATCACCTATAAAAGTCAAAGCAAAAGCTAAGAACGAGCAGACATTTAATGAATTGTTTCCACCCTGCCGTTGTCACATTGGATCAGTGGCAATAACAGAGGATTTTAAATCAAAGCCAACGAACACAACATGAATATATAAAAGTCAGTCAGCTCATTGCACCTCTCGCTGAGAACAGCAAGTACATTGGAGATAGAGGAGACCTGAATGTAATTTTTGAAGCTGCTATTTATAAGCCACATTTGCATGAATGTCCAGTAGCGAGCTCATCCTATACATAATGAATAGGCGCCTCACACACACCTATTATAACGCCTTACCAGGAGTAGAAAGATAGACACAAAGGACGAACAGGTTTTCAGTCATTCCATGTGATATCTCCAACATGAGAGGACTACAAATCCTCTGTTGCTCAGCTAGCAATGATATCTAAAAGTATATTGGAAGAAATGTCTCCATCCCCTCTCAGATTCCAGTTTTTTTGCTGTTACTTGTTGCTCACAAGACAAACAAGGACTCGGATTAGACAAAATTGGCTCGGAGCTGTTTGCAGCACATTCGGTCTCACTGTTGGCGGGAACAATGCCTAAGGCAAAGCAGGTGATCAATATTATCAAGGTGCATCTTCCAATGGAATCAATCACATCTGACGGCTTTCCATTGAAGGAGCAGAAATGAAATGTGCCCGTCTCCCGCGAGGAAGCAATGAGAATCACAGCAGTCGCTAATGTGGCTGCGTCGGTTGCTTTTCAGGTCACTAGCTTGGAATTTAAACAGGGTTTATAATAATGAGGTTAAGATTAAATCTTAAAGACCCCTGGCAATCTGTTTTCTTTTATTTATTTTGCTCTACTTATACTTTATTTTGCCCTTTTAGATACTAAACAGCAGCGGTGCTTCATGAAATTCGCTGGAACCCGAGCCATAAAATGGAGGATCATGTAACTCAACCCTCAGGCCATAGAAAAATTCATATTTCATACTATCAAAAGGGGATTACCACTCGAGGCCTCACTTACATCCTGAGAAGTAACCTCAGGGCTTTGATTGGTTTTTCTGTTATCAGCCCAGAATTTTTCTTTCTTACAGAGCAAACATCACATTTTGATGCTTCTGATGAAACAACAGGTTTTTCTAATTTGGCATTTAATATGTCAGCAGGTGGCAAACGAGTCTCAAAGCCCTGGCTGGCAGCTCCACCAGCACGGCCACCCACTCTACGAGAATAACCACGTTTTGATGTAGACAGCCAGAGGCCTCACCAGTGACCTGTGCTGTGTGTAGGGTAGCCAAAAACGCACGGGCTCATGATGGGAGCTGCATTTGATGACGGCAGCACCGTTCAACGGGTGCAGTTGAAAATTATGCCCTAACAACAGCTTTTATCATCACCCAACTGTCCTCATCCACCTTTCATCTCCCACAGTCAGGTCTAAGACCTTCATGTTCAGCGTGCAAGTGTATATGGGAACCTACAAGCACTGAGGTCTGCATTTGCATTTGTTCATCACCGAATCAGGCTCCAAGGAAACGGCTGGATGCATAGGTTGTCTTGCAGGACAATGATTGTCTCAGCAGGGAATGATGAGATTGCAGCACGTGGCAAAGACCTCAATCTGAACACTCTCACGCATACACTCCACACCTGGCTTTGTCACATGAAGACTTGACAATAACATCATGATAACTTATTGGCTATTACGTTGAATTTTAAAATAGCACTGTTGCTGTGTACAAATATAGTTCAAAGAGAACAGAGAATAACATGATGTTCCCTCTATTTGTGTTGTTCTCATTTAGCTACTGCCACACATGTATGTTAATGCATGCGAAGTATTTCAAAGTGGTTGTTCGGTAAGAAAACATTTCCATTTCAGCCAAGCCAGAAATGTGTTCTAAAATAAGATTCAGAAAAGATTTTAAATTAGAAAAAATCTTTGCAGCAAAATAATACTGAGTCATATTCAAGTACTGTTATCTAATTGTACAACTTGACCGAAGTTGCATAACTCAAAGGGTCAGAGTAGCGTGTAAGTGGCAGCTGAACTATCATGAACTTTCTACTTCTAAAACTAAAATATGGTTATGAAAATATTAAATAATAAATCGTAAGTTTCTGTTGCTACAGCATGTGGCAAGACTTGGAGATTCTAACAGGTTTTTTGATTTGGTTTTATTTAACACGGCAGCTGGTGGCAAGTGAGTCTCAAAGCATTGGTTGGCAGCTCCACCAGCATGGCCACACACCCTGTGAGAGCATAGCCATGTTTAGTGTGGGTAGCCACCAGGCCTCACCAATGACCTATTGTTTAGGTGTAACCAGGACCAACTGCGCAGTGTGTATTCTGTCAGGTTCAACCAACCAAGAACATTTAAAACACACTCACAAAAAGGAGAAGACAACAGTTTGTATTTTTTGCTCGCGAGGAGAACGGACAGAGATGTGCTCAGTTACAGATCTCCAACCCGTTCTCAAAATGTCTCTGCCGAATCCTCTCCTTCATTCACTTGGGGAGTTCCCTGTTTACATTATTTTTCTAAGGGAATGGGTTGGGAATGACATTTACATGGTCATGGAGGGTAATACAAAGAATAAAGGAAAATAAAAAAGTAAATATGACATAACTTATATACATTATTCTAACATATTCAGGATGTGCTTTTGGTTTACTTCAACAGGTGGCACCATGTGTAGTGCTGTTGCCGCAGTGCAAGAAGGTTCTGGTCAAAAATCCTCTTGAACGTGTTTGTATGTCTCTCCCCCCGGTTTCCTCCCACCACCTAAAATAAAGGTGAATTTGGTGATTCTACATTGACTACATTGAGTGTGGTCGGTTGCTCATCTTCCTATGTGGCCCTGTGATGAATCAGCCACTTGTCTTTATTATAATTCTCATTTTATTTAGCATTACTGTTATTTCTTCGGAAATGACACTTTGTTCTTACAGAAATAGAATCGTATTTAAGGGGGCAGTAATTCCACTTTGAATTGAATTACATGTAATTGTTGGGTCATGGCGAAGGTGTGTGTGCTCTACTTAGTGGTGTTTCTTCTTTAGTCTTAGATGGCAGCTTTGGTGGAATGTATAGTGACAAAAACATTTATATTTATCCGCTAGATTAAATGCACAAAGATCCACCTCATATTTGCATAAATATATCCCACAGCTTGATGGCACCAAATGATGTCTCAATGCGCTGTTGTTTGCATTTCCTCCAGCCTCACTCTGTGTGTGTGGGTGTGTGTGTGTATGTGATGTTCTTCCATTCTTTTCTTAATTTTCTACATCCTATTGTGTATATGCGCGGTAGGTTCATGGCTCCATCCAGTAAGAGATGCTTTATCTCTCGGCGTCCCACCGAGTATATTTGGCTACAGATAGCGTTGTGCTTTGATGTTTGTGGATTCACACGTATAGATTATGTGAATTGTAATTTATACCTATGTTTGGAGGTGATGTACCACATCTTTGCTGCCTTTCGGAACTCCTGGCATGTCTATCAATGGTTATAACAGATTATTTTTAGAATCACATCACTTTGGAATGCTTACATCAGCAAGATAGACTTCTAACCTGTATGAAATAAATGTGGAGACTCAAGTGTTCAAGTATACCTACACAAAGACACAACTACACAATGTCTGGGTCACAATGTAGTTACAGCACATTATAGTTCAAGATTATTTCTCCCTTTTCTGAAGTAGCTTACCATGAATGAGAGTCAGAGCATGAGCTAAAGCTTCAGCTATACCCTAAAAATTCAAAGGGGATTTTTGACATTTCTCCATTGGCAGGCTTAATTTCCCCTTCAGCAATGGAGGAAGTCTTGCAACTGTGTCTTGAGAGAGAAACTGCAAAAAGACACAAGTTTAAGAGGTTTCTCAAAGGACGTATTGAAGTCCAGCCATCATTTTCACTTCCACTCTGTGACTGCCAGAATTTGGTGGATTGGCTATGGTTAAAAACAGATCCCCTATATTTAACACACTCTAGTAAAACCAGTCCCCCTGGCATTTTATTGTATTTGTTTGTTGTCTTTGATCAGCGCTAATTACTAAGCAAAACGATTTAGTATTCATGATTATTGATGCTGACTGTGTGTTTATAGCAGTGCTATATTTGTGTTGGCTGAACTTCAGCCCACAAGTTGCTGCTGAGGCAAAGCAAACAAGTTTATTATATAGGTTAAAACCAAACACTTGTCACTCAAATGCTGCTAAACCGAGGGCTGCACATTTAGTCTTCCAGTGTAATTCTAAACCATCCATCCATCCATCCAGTTCTAAATCACAGCATGACCTTTCATTTGTATTAACTTGTCATCTGTATCCAACAAGTGATACTGACCCCTGTGTCCCAGAGCGTGAAGCAATCTCCATGCTGTTTGCTGCTACAGTGTACTATCTGTTACAACGCTCACCCAGCCATCAATTATATCAATAACATGCCTCTGCCAAGGTTTCCCCAACACCCTGGAGTGTTGAGACATCAGTGTCACGTTACTGTGGCTGTAGCAGGGAGACATGCTGAAACACACTGAAAAGAAATAAAGCTACAGAAAAATCCGTGAAGGTTACAATGACCTGGATGAATGAGAATCTACATCAACTGTGACACCCCATGCATGTGTTACTTTTACCTTGGGTTTACTGTTATTTTAAATTCCATTGTAATCACAATCACATTGTGCCATCATATTTATTGGAAAAACTGTTCATTACATTTGCAAAGCTGGAAACAAAAGATTCCCTGTACTTAAAAAATTATCTGGGGGTGTTCTATTATTATAATTGCGACCAATTTATCAAATAGTTGCGTCATGGAGTCCTTTTGTCACATCTACAATTCACATTTTTAAACAAACTTCGAAGAGCATGCTTCATTTTCTGCATGGTTTGCAGGTTATTTGTCTTGCTTACTTACTAACGTTGTGGATTTTTTTCCTTGGGTCATTATTGCTTAAAACCAGTCTGACCAAAGTGGCTCCCTAATTAGTTTGTGCAACGGCAAAATCAGTAAGACTTTAAAAGCCTGTCAATAGTAGAAAGGATTTCACCAAGAAGGCTGACCCCATGAGTGGAGACGATAAACAACCCCTGCCCTTTACTGCCATCAATCCCTGTGACCACAAGCCCTTCACAGTCCATCATCCATCTTAAACTACTGGTCACACTGAAGTGGAGAAAAAAGAAGACTGAGTGATAAAGTGAGCCGAGGTAAAATCCAGGCAGAAGGTGAGGCAGGATCCGAGGTGAAAGTTTAAGGGGTGAGGAAGAGCGGAAATAAATAAGTAGGATTGACACAAAAGATGTGAATGACATGAAAGATGCAGGTAGAAGACGAATAGAAAGACCAAGTCAAATCCTTTTAAGGTCCAGGAAGCTGAAAGAGTGGATGAAAAATAGCAATAGTGCCATGGAAAGGAGGAAGGGGTTGAGAAGTGACACGGGGGAGAGAATGATGCGTATCCTGCGGGTGTAAAAAGGCAGAGAAGAGAGACTCAGTCAGGCACTGAAGGAGAGAGCAATTAGATTTATCTGCTCATTAACAGAAGGGATAATTGACTACAAGAGTCTGCAGTGATACACTAGAAGACAGGGGGAGAAGGAGAAAATGAGCCAGGAAGAAAAATGAGTGCAGGTGGAGAGAGAAAGGACACAAGGCAGGCGTGGAGGGATTGGGAGGAAAAGGGAACAAGGCAGCAGAAATAAACAGGGGGAGAAGTTAAAAATGAAAAGAATGGGCAGAGAGGAGAGAGAGAAGGATGCAGAAGGGAGAAAAATCATCCCACAGAGAATGCTCCGAAAAAAAGGATTAGTGAGAGAAGAAGGAGAGTGGGAGGGAAAGGCAGGAGGAGTAAATGAGGACAAATGTACAACGCTGTGCTCAGGGAGGAGTGCATGAGTGTATGTCTGCTCTTTGACTCTTCTTCGCTTTCTGCTTTTGAACATTTAAGGCAAGTTCACACACATCCTGACTTGTATGCACACTCCTCTTATAGGGGCTCGATGACATAAGAGATGTTTTACAGGGTTAGTGAGAACTATGACAGAGTCACCTAAGGACGTACACGTAAGGTGCCTGAAGCAGTTTCTTTTCGCAATAAAAATTCCCAAGGAAGAAAAGCCTCATATCTGTCTGTTTGATCAACATTGGCATGGATCAGGTATATTTGTCAGCTCAGTCATTCAACTTTCTTCTGGGAAATGCATTCATACAAACCAATATGTTGCTTCGAGGCTTAATCGCTGTTTGGATTACGTTCACTTGTTTTGACATGTGACTTCTGCATTCTGTAAACCGAAAGTCAACAGATCAGGTGAGGTTAGCAGACTCCTTTGACACCTGAAATGGAAGACTTTATCTAAGGTGTTCTAAAGTTAAAGATTCTAGAATTTGTCAAAGACAGCAGTACTGTCTTCTATTTTTAGCTACACTAATACGTCTCCATGGATGACACCATAAATCTGTCTTTGTTCACGTTAAATATCTCTGGATTGCAACGAAGGTTTGCACATACAGTATACTCATGGTTTCCACAGGAAGAGTGCAACAGATCAAGATTTTACTAGATAGTGGATATTTGATTTTTAGATGAATTCCTCCAAAACTGATGACCTTCCCATTGGTTTCAGCTGTACTTTGAGTTTTGCATAAGTTATTATTCAATTCACAAGTTCAAACAGAAATTATATCAAGGCACTTTCCCAAAGGAGCAAGTCTACAATCGTCCCAGAGCAGGAATATGGAGACAGCGGCAAAGAAAATCTGCCTTTTAACAGGCAGAAACCTGAAGCAGGTCAGAGGGCTGAAGGTGGGCGGCCCTCTGAGCTAACTGTACAAACTGTCATTGATTTACTAACACAGGTGATGACCTCGAGATATGCTAATAAACAGAAATGTAGCTATGACCACCCCGTATGGGAGGAGGAGCACCTTTCTAGTGTTTTGTTTTTTTTTGTAAAAAGGAGGCTCATATATGGAACGACAAGGATAAATATATTATATGAACCTATCAGAAGAAAGTCACTGCTGATTTAAATTAACATGTAAAGTTGTTAAGGCAGGACAAAGGTGGATGCTGCCCACGGATCTTATGGTTTAACACAAAGGGACTTTACCAGTTTACCTCGAGGTATATTCATGGTCTTTAGGACCTGTTTTTTCTGTAATAAACCCTTTTTGACTAGAAATACTTCTTCCTTTGATACAGCCTAGTGAATTATTGGAACATCTTCGGTGGATTATTAATACATCATTGGTGGATTAAATTATTCTTACAAATTGGATTCATCAGAAAGAGGACTCTTGGGAATATTTTTTCACCCACACTGCATGCTAAATTAAATCGATGACTATTAAACATCCAGTGGCTACTTAGATTAGTGTTGTCAAACATGACACTGTGAGCATATTAGTGTTCTTCTTTTAGCATGTAGCTCAAAGCACAACCTCATAGATATACAAGAGCGCTGCTTTCCTCCTCACTGTCTTTTTGATTAATACAATATTGTTAATCTGTAAAAAACAAAAACAAAACACCACTATTTTGAGTTATGTGACTGCAAAATGATTGATTGTAGTGTAATTGATTGTTTACTTGCGTTCCACAGCAAATAATTTGACAAATGACGGAAGACTATGACCACATCGATCATTTACAAATCCATATACTGTATATATCTATATTAGGTCCTCATCGACTATTTGATCCTGGTTACTGCAGTAGAACACACCCTCCCAAATCTACAGCAGCCTGCAGCCACCCATATTCTCAGCATCCATAAATCTGTAAGGGATTTAGGATTTAAGAGACAAAAGCACAGAACATTTGACTCCTTGAAACAGCAGACTGACTCTGAGCCAGACAGGCAAAGCTTCTGGGATGGTTAGACACAAGTCAAAGTGTGACGTACCATTAATTCAACAGCACGCCTTTGATCCCACAGAGGTGGCCTCGATTCACATGAAAACGGAAGTAGAGGAAAGAAAGAGCAACAGCAAAAGCCACCCTTACCCCACCTGCTTCATCTCCCATTATTTTTTTTTCTGTTGATGATTCAATGAATCTGTAAGTAAAGCAGCCATTGCCCTCCATTGCATCATGTGTACAGCAAAGATGTGAAAGTAATAAAACACAGGGAAGAAGGTGAGAGACAGCAAAGAAAACCCTTCAACTTGCACAAATTAATTTTACTTTTGCCCCTCCTGCTTTTTAACTTACCTTCCTCCTCTCTTTTACTTATCTCCATCCCTTGGGCGATAAGATGGGGCGTTGAATTGCTTTCTAGTCTAGCGATCGTGCGTTCATTCACTTGAAATTAGAAAATGCAATGGCGTTGCATCATTCTACTGCAGAAAGGACGCGATGTGATGCTGGTGTTACATGTATTAGATCTATTCCGCTAATGGAATTATGCATAATGTGTTTAATTATGCATACTGCGTGATGAACTACATTTATATTGTATTATATTTATGGTTGAGGCTCATACTCATAAAAGTCTCATACTTTACTGCAGCTTCTATGTGTAGATTTTTTTTAAAGGTCACTTGGAGTAATATTTGAGTTTTTGCTCATATTTCTGCTCATTTTTTAACATCTTTGGTGAATTGTTTAATGAAATGTCATTCGTTTCCCATTTATATCCGTACGGCACGGAAAACAAATCAGGAGAAACATCTCATTCATTCCACACAGACGATCCATCACTGAGCAAGAGGACATCAATCACGCTTTGCAGAGCTGTATCAAATATGAGGTTTTACACAGAAAGAAATGTAACTCGCCGTTTCTTATTAATGTGCGCCTTGAGATGAAGGTGGAAAACTGCAATTTTCTCCTTTCTCTTTTGGGTTCTACCACATTTGTGTACTTTTCCTCGTCTTCCAGCCACAGCCACAGTTTAAGCATTTACAAGAAGTGCGATTGTGAAAGTGGAGGCAAGTTTTAACTTCCAACAGTTGGCCTGCGCTCAGCCCATAAGACATAAGACTGAAACTGCCTGACAACACATTTTTCCATCCAAACTCAGGTCTAAACTGCAAACGTGCATACACACACACACACACTCACAAAAGTGAGCCGCAATGCTTGACAGGAAGAGGAAATGGCTTTTCTACATTTGGAGAGCCACAAACAAGAGGTGCTGCTGGCCCATTTCAGATAGCAGCCCTCTTTAAGAGGCCCTCTGTCTATGAATATGGAGATGAGGATTTAGGAGAGGGGGTGGGGAGGGAATGGGGGGGGGGATCGAGGGAGAGATCAGAAGAGTGAAAAGTAGGGAGCAAGAGAGATTCTATGTCTCTGCGGTGCTTTTCCTGCCTACACTGTGGCCCTTGGCAAGATTTACTCACTGGATTTAGAAGAAAGTGCCTGTATGTATGTGCAATGAGAGGGTCTATGTAGACACAGGGCCAGGGGCGACAGGTCAGAGAATCATCACACACACAAACATGCTTGGAATCATGGGACACAGAAACACACAGTCATCCACACACACCTCTTAATCATCCCCTCCGCTCGCCCATTTTCTCTTCCACATAATCCTTCCAATTGTCTCTGTGTCGTTAAACACATCTGTAATCACACACACTCGCGTAGAGGATACACACACACGCACACACACACAGACACACACCTATGGCTCAGGCGAGTGCAGAGTGCTTCACTTCTCCACCTGGCTCCCTCTCATCCTTCTGTTCATCCTTCCCTTCATTCGCTACCAAGGCAGCATCATTTGAAGCCTGTATGATTTGGCTTCCCACCTGTGTTCATTTATAGGCAGCTCCTAAGCAAAACAAACAGCCATCCGTGAATCTCTGCATCGCCATCCAACCTGCAAACACACACCGCATGAATTATGGATAGGTGGGAGTGCGAGTCCAGGGTCAGACCCGAATGAAAAAGGGCGATCCCTCAGGCCCCCGTTAGATGATTGATGACAAGGAATGGAACAGTTTGTTTTCATCATTATCACTGTTAGCGCCGCCGGTAATGATATAAACACTCACAGAGACACTGTCAACATGTGAGGGAAAACAACCTTCGTATTCTGAGGCTGACCTGTGACATCAGCAAAATTAAATTAAAGCTCGGAGATGCTTTGAATAACATCAGTGTCATTGTCGCAGGTGTCACAGACATAGCCCTAACTGATCATTACTTGACCGTATGTTTAGCATCGCAAAGGCTTTACCCATTGTTCCACAACATCTGAAAACATCTATTTTAATTACCATTCACATCCTGGGAGATGTTTTTTACATGTATATTTTGGAATAATTGTTGCAGGATTGTTAATATAAAAGTTCTTCCAAAGAGGTTTGGAGATCCCTTCCTAATATGATTGAAATTTATGTGATGTAATATGGAATGGCTTTTCCAAATAAAGGCAGTTTAAGTTTGAGACCAAAAAAAAAAAAGAAAAAAAAAAGAACTTGATTCCCTCTGGTGGATTAAGGTAAAGCACAGGAAGTGCAAAGCCCCAAGTCGGAATCCATTTGAAGACTTAAGTTGTTAAGTTGAATGCTGTTCCCTGTGTCTTTCCTACCTGTCGATGCTCTTCATAACCAAAATAATGAAAAGAAAAAAAAATCCCCCTTGAGTTTTCGCTTCCATCGCAGAAACCATGAAAGCAAGACAAGGAAGTCAAAAATATGTGATTATGTGTGTGTGTTTTTGTGTACAAGTGAGTCTGCGGTGTCTGTGAGTAGTAGAAATAAAGTTAAATTCACGTACTCAAGCACTGCACAATTTTGATGTACTTTATTTCAGATAAAAAAATATTTGACTTTTATTTCACTGCATAACTTTTTTGTTTGCCTTTTTTTTAGACAGTGATGGTGAAAGAGGAAGAGATGGGCGTAACAGAGGTTTCTGGCTCTTTGTGTTACAGTCCAGACACAACTTACCAAGAACACTCATATTAAGCGATCGTTCTTCACATATGTGACTTTAATGTAACTGGAAATTGCTCATATTGATCTAGAATAAAAACCCTTTGAAAATAGAAACCTAGCATCTTCAAATGATGCCATATTTGTAATTTTAGATGGTGGAAAATGTCCTTCGCCCAAGAGAAGCTAAATCAAAAGGAGCAGCTGAACATATAATGTTTTTACAGGTATTACCTTACAGTAATTGGAAAGTGCTCCAATTCCCTCCAACATGCCAGAGGCCTGACGTTCATATAAATTCACAGTTACTAATGTACAACATATGCCCTGATGCATTGTGGGAAAAGCTGCAGCCCCTTTTGACCCTGCATGGATAAGTGACTATGGACTATGGATAGATGGCTAAGGTAACCAAACTCAAAGTGCAGGAAACAATGATTCCTCCATTACATCTATCATCACCTCTATTACTGCTATCATGATTAACATTAGCCCGCTATCTTCATCACCATCCCCATCATCATCATCATCATGCAACCCCAGGAGGATAGTATCTTCCATTATTGCCTTCACGGTCATCATCGTCCTCGCCATGCTAACCCATATCACCGCAGCAGCAGCAGCAGCAGCCTGTAGCTTCATCTTCCTCCTCCTCCTCTGTGGTTTCACAGAGCTTGTCGGGTCTCATTTCTTAACAGTGGCACCATATAATGAGAGCCATAACCATTATTGTCCAAAGGTCTCCTGTTCCAATACTTTACTTTACCAAATGACTTTCTCTTGCCCCAGCTCTCTCACCATCTCTAGTTCCCATTTCCCTGCTCTAATTGCACACTGTTTATTTGGCCTCCTAGCTGCCCCCTAATGCAGAGGAGAGGCATCATTAAAATGATTTACAGATGTAATTCCCCCCATTACCCCCTACTTTCTATCTTTCTCTCTCTTCCTTTCTTTATCTAGGTTCACACCCCCTGGCACCCCCCAGGATCAATTTGTTTCAATTAATCCCTTTTATTATTCATGTTTCCACTCTTACTGCCCTTTCCACCTTTGTAACTTTCTTTAGTGAACCCATCCCACTTCCTAATTTTTTTTGGTTGAAAATGGTTATCCGCGATGTCTTTCTCTCCTTTCTCCTCACTCTCTCTTTCTCTCATCCAGACAAATAAACAGTCTTCCTTTCTGTAATTATACTATGGTTGAAAACTAATCATTTTCAGGTGCCTGACACAAATGTTATCTCCTGCTCGGCTTCAAATGTGAAGAAAAGAACTGAAGCGGATCCTTTTCTCACTCTTTATCTGCAATCGGAGCCCCGATGGCTTAAACTTTTTCAAACTTTTATTTTGAAGCCCTGGAACAGAGACGGCATAAATGAATAAATAAAACCATAAAATATATACAACAAGCAAACGCAAACAGCAGGATTAAAATAAAATTCAATTAATCCCTAATTCACATTGCCTCCTACTCAGCAATGCTCATTTTCTTGCACAGTTTCCACATCAGTAACTTGCTCATTTTATGCCTCAATCCCTATCTTCTCAGGTTAAAATGGGTTTTTCTGTGCATATGTGCTTGTGTGTGTGAGTGCGTGTGGGCAGGTAAATCATTTTTTATTCAGCTCCTTGACTCTGTGTTATCTCTCTTACCTGATTTTCCCACACCTCCACTCGCTGCTTTTAATTAACACTCTTTATTTCACATCTCTCCCTGCTAATCTCTTCATCGGAGCCCTATCACACCAGAGGGTAAGCTTTCACTCCCACCGCCGACTCTTTGTACTCTTTCAAAACAGAAATGGCAACAAAAACAAGTCTGAGCACGCACACACTGATAATACCCTCACACACTAACCCACTCACACACACTCGTGCGCACACGCACACACACACATATCCCATGAAACGCATTAAAACATTCAAAGGAATTACTGTATTGGCGAAAACATCTGCCATCTGATTTATAAGAAGAAATTTCTCCGACTCTTCATCCTTTTGAGAGGATGATGGTAAACAATGCACATATTAACAGGTTGGGGGGGGTGATTACAAGTGATGCTTTTCAACAACATAAATAGGTCATTTCTACGCTGCCAAGATAAATCTTTGCAGACTGGGATCTATACTGATTAGATGCTACTTTACCAAGGCAAGGAAGTGATAATAGTGTATCTGAGTGTGTCATTGTGTACAGAGGAGTCTATTAGTACCAAGTGTGCATGCACTTAAGTCATAATATTGCTTTATACTTCTAACCCACTGAATGTACTTGCTTTTCAGGCTTGCGCTGTTAAAGATCAAGATATCCAGAAAATGGCGACGTGAGGATAATTTTTTTAATACCGCCGAGAGCCAATCTGCTCTGGCGACCCCTAAAAGTATGCCCTGATCAATCATCTGAACAGAACCTAAACCCAAACTGTCACCTCTATACATTCTAATAGGACAATTGTCAAATCTGAGAAAAGAACACAGACAGGTCTTGGCACCCTACCACTCTCCAAGGTACTGATCTGGCTGATGGGAGCAGCAGAGCGATTCGTTCTCTTTTCTTTCTCCCTCAACCACAGTAATGAGGAGATCTAGGCTAAAAAAGATGAACTGATTGAAGAAATGAATTGTTCCAAATTGTCCTCTTCATTGCCCAATATTATCAAAGCAAATAATCTTTCATTAAGGATATAAAACTTTTCTCCCTCCGTTTCTTTTGTTGGACTCTGAAATAAGGTGTGTTTGAAAATAGTGACGTAGACATGGAGTATGGCCTATTATACCTTACTCTAAGTTACTAATAACTTACTTGGTATGTTGCAATGCACTAACTAACTACACTGAATGCACAACTCTGTCCAACTCAAACCTGCAGGTCTCATGGGTTATGGGTTGTCTATGAGTAGTTGAAGAAATATCAGTTACAATAAACTCTATATTTTATGGCTGCAATGTTGAAGTTATTTAGACTATTCCTGCATACTTTAACTGTAAGTTTATTCCATACTTTGAAAGTAATTTTATTCGAATACCTATGCAGAAACATTATAAAATGTTCAGCCTACACAAACACTGCGACCAGATTGCACGATGCAGCATCCTACTCTGTTGCTTGGTGTATGATGCATCCTGACTTGTGTGTTAGTTTGGGAAAGTTGCCATGGTCTCGAAATTTTTAGAACACCAGCAAACTGCAAATTACAAAGAGATTTAGTGGGTGGGGGTGGGCTTATTCAGCATTGCATGAACTCGTTTGGCGAGGGCACGAATGCAACAGATTTTAATTTATATGAAAACGTCCCACACTTCGGCTGTAAAGCAGAAAACCTCACATATCTTTAGAATGTAGGATTATTGGTGTGACCCTATCTGACGATATATGTTACTTTCCAATGAGGATGGTTCAAAAATCACACACACACGCACGCACGCACACACACACACACACACACACGCACACACACCTTATTGAGTGGTCTTCTCTACAGGGGGAAGAACATACAATCAATTTCAATGTCTCCCTCTGGTTCTCTTTTTCCCCTCATTATGACACATTTGTGACACCTTTTGTGTTGAGAACTAAGTTTAAAATTGCAAGGTTGCAAACAAAAAGATTGCATCGAAAAGAAATTTGGGCTTTGGGTGACATTATATTTGGAGCCTTAATCTTTCCAGCGCATCATGCTGTGGGTATAAAGCTCAACAGTAATAGAGTCTGTTTTATTTCCTATATGATGATTTTATTCTTGTGGAAGTAAACAGTTTATCATATGATATAAACCCAAATTGTGTCAGAACATAACAGCCATGGATGTAGCTCAGTGGTACAGAGCATGTTTCACATGTGTGCTGACATGGGTTCAATCCCATGTATTTGCAGCCCTACGGGGGCACAAGTCAATGTCAACTATAGGCCGGTCCCCAGCCCCGATAAATGCAGAGGGTTTTGGGTATCTGGTAGAAAGAAAACTTTGGTAAAAAATATTAGTGTACATCTAAAATGGTAAAAGGATGACAAGCTGTGGTACCCCTACCAAGACAAGTCAAAAGGACGTGTGTGTCATAACATGGGAATAATTTGCATACGATTATACAGTTCATAGTTTACACCCACATGTGCCATGAATAGGCCCACAGGTTCACGTCAGCATATAATGGATGCATGTAATTAATTAATTTAACAAACCGTCAGAGAATCTTGCTAAAGCCAGATTTAGGGAAAAATATATATCTGGTATATATATCCAAAGAAGGTTGAATAAGGATTTGTTGACGTCAATTATTAGATAATTGTGCACACGGCCATTATCATCAAGTCCTAGCACATAATTGCACACAGATTAATTTGTAAAAACGAGCACACAGGAGAACACAGTTTTTCAGTTTTAATGTCAGTACATCAAGGCTGGTTCCTGAACGCCTCTGAAAAACTACTCAATTAATCAGTGCTTAAAGCAGTTTGTCTCCACTCAATAGGTTATGCGGAATGCTGGTGCATCGTACCAATATAAGTTAAAAAGACACAAAAAACACACTGCACAGGATGTTGGACAAAAGGAGACTCAGAAAAATATACACACATACATACACACATACATACATACATACATATATATATACACACATATATATATATATACTGTATACTTATATATACATATATACAGTATATACACATATACATACATATATATATACATATATATACACATATACATACATATATATACATACATATACATATATATACATATATGCACACATATACATACATACACATACATACATAAATATATATACATACATATATGCATATATATATACAGTATAAATATATGTGTAATAAAAAATAAATAAAAATAACTAAATAATTACAAAAAATCTTAATTTCAATTCGGGGATTATAACAGTATATTTTAAAAAATGTTTAATTTTTTTTAAAAATCCAAAAAGTTTGAGCAGCTAGTTTTCATCACACACGCACACACACATTACCAAAAAAAAATCAAAAGACAAGAAACGTGTGTGGATTAGGAAATAGTCATTTGCAGCACCGTCAGCTGCTCCTAACGTTCTCCCTCATTGGCTGGTGGGATGTCACTCAGAAAGTACTACTGATAATAACCCAGATTTCAATCCTGTTAAACATTGTTGATTATTCCTCCTAGCGAGTTGGGAGGTGTGAAGACCATTTATGCTCCCTTTACATACATAAATGGATTCATCTGTCCATATTGATCCATCTGTCAACACCTTCACATGTCCATACATTCACAGGAAGGTAGTGAAGTGTCAGCGGTTTCAAGAACGATAACAAATATGGTGATAAATGGAGGAGGTTGTGACAATCTCGTAAGCACAAAGCAGCAAAAATGAAGGTAACAATGTCCTCAGCAATGGTCTGTGAGGCCATTAAGTACATTAACACTTGGGGGTGAAGATTTTTATCACATCTTCACTTCAGCCATTTCCAGTTGCAATGCTTCATTTCATCCATCTCATCCGTATCCATTAGCCCTCTAAAAATATGCTGATTACATACCCGATGAACACAATAGATGGAATGAGCAAAATGGGCCTTAATTCTTCTAAAATCATTTCACACTATCCGATAATCTAAGCTAAACATCAGCCGATCAAAATTTGAGAACCAGTTTCTCCCTTGAGACCTGGGATGGATAAATTGTTCAGATTCTCCTTTTGTGTGAATGCAGCTTAAGATGGAACTAAGATCCTTAAGTTCAGCTAAAGCGGATGTATCTTTGATGGTTTGACATTTTCACAAATCAATGTTTCCGTTATTTTTTTTCTAATGAATAATTTTTTTTTCTCCTTATCATAGATATTTGTATTGGATGCCAGTGTTCTCCTGCTGTCTGCAATGTGCAGTAAAGTGTTGAGTTGGTATTGTGTCTATTGTTATTGGCTCTTTTCTAATCAAAAGCAGCTTTTCTGTGCCAGAATGTAATAAAAGTGTCTTCTGTGTTTATAAGTTTTGATGAATGAAGGAGGCCAGTGATGATGTCAACACATCTGGCAAGTTTTCAATGGAAAAAAAAAAATGATGTCAATAAACTGTGAGCACTTTTCATTTTATTTATGGCCATTTGCTCTTGCACCATGATCAGTTAAATTCTGAAAATGGTTTACACCAAATAGTTACATACATAATCCAGAAAATCCAGTTAGAAATAAGTGCACATTCAATATCATTAAAACAAATTAGTTTCATGCGCCGCTGAACACCAGCAATCAACTGTGTGCATGCAGAATTTTCTTTTTTTCTGTTAACTAGTACAGTCAGCCCAAAACCTTCTCCTGGAAAGATAAAAAAAACAAGCTATGTGGTTGTGCTACCTTTGTCCTCCCACAGAATCCAAAACAGATTTTAATGACCACTGCTCTGTCCAGTATATCTGGCAGTTTTTTCTGCAATGTTTTGGCAACTTGTGACTCTCAGAATGTAGTGCACACAAAATAAAGTCACACTGAGTGGCATTATTAAGTCATACCCAAACAATTCACCACCTGCCATATGCAGAGTCCAAAAGTGACATTGTGATAAGTAATTGGGGCATCTAAGAATAACTTTGATGCCGTATCAAGAGGGTAATGATTGCATTTTATATAATGAGTCAGGTAGCCATCTGCATCCAGGGAAAGTTGGACCCAGAATATATGTTGGACATTCAGGTTCTACAACTTCTTCTTAACTTTTGGCCACTATTAGCCTGACATGGCTTTGCGTGGTCAATCTAAATCATAAATGGACATTAGACTGGAAAATCTGTTTATTCCAGTTCTCCGGGGGTGGTGTTAGAGGTGTACACCAAGGTGGATAACCAATTAAAGTAACAAAATGAATGACCTTGTACCAAACAAGATGGAATAGTGCTTGTAGGGTTTTCAAGAAGGCCTGATTGTAAACTAAAACGACAGTGAAATATGTTTTTGGGAAACATTTTTGGCAACTTCAATAGAGTTTTGATTGATATTTGATCAGTATTGTTTAGTTTAATCTGAGTTCCTTCAGCCTGAACAGACCTGGAGATAGATGCACCCGCAACAAGGAAATGATGTGACCTGTAATATTACAAATCTGGACTGAGGATGTTTGTGCACCAAAAATATCAGTCATGAATTCATTGTCTTGTTAGATGGATAGCTGAAGAAAACTACTCAACAGATTTCAGGTAAATATTGTGGGGGGGTTGTGAATAAACCATGTAAAACCCATTAAACTTTGGAGTGGATCAAGTAGGAGTTTTAGGAATTGTTTTCATCATGTTCTTTAACGTTTATTAATGATTGTTTGTTATACATTTTTGCATGTGACATGTGGTATTAATGGCAATCAGTCAATTAACGTATAACCTTAATGGTGAACAATATACTTTCCATCAAAGATAATAGGCCCTTTTAGACCTTCTTATTCAGCGATTAAACCAATTGCGTAATAGATAAATGTGAGGTTGGCCTGTCGTAGCCAGGACGGTGGGAAATATGTTTGAATGGGAGAATGGCCAGACATATTTGGCAGAGATAATGAAACAAGAGCTTGTAGATTTGTCTAGTTCTCTAACTAAGCTGTGACATCTATGTATTGATGTGGCCATTTTGTCAAGTTCCAGAATAAAGGAGTTCCCGCTAATACCCACAGAGACACTTCTCATTTACCACAGCACAATTTCTGAGTGTTCAAGCATAGATTGAGACGTTCTTGTGTGAAATAATGACCAACGATCATCATTTTTTAACAAATGTCACGAGACTGAATCTTCTTGTCTTAGGAGTGAAGGGGAAAAAAGCAGAAATGGAGAAAAGTCTAGAGAAGACCCAGACTTAGGTCCCCATCATCTCATTCATCCAGTCTTGAGATGTCTTTATTAGAGTGTATTACATTGCTATTCTGACTTCACACAGGGTGGACACATCACATAATTGACATGAGTATCACATCCTGAGATTTGTTTAAATGTGAGTATGGCTAAATATGGTTGAAGTGACGAAAACCTGTGCTGTATCCACACATGTTTCTGAGTAGTCGAGTCATTGTGCTGCAAATTTTCCAGTTATTGCATGCAGCCGATTGCCTTGAACAACACATTGCGGAGAATAATCAGTGTGACCTCTGATTGCAGACATCAGGTATGTAACACTTCCACAGATTCACTTTACGTCTCTTCATGCTGTTCTGAAAGCCAGACCATTCATTCCAATCAGACCTTTATTGTCCTGTAATGAATACATTTTCAATAAAAAGGCAGTCGGGATTTAAAAAGAGAACTGAAGGAGGAAAAGACAAAGGGAGAGACCTGGATTAGAGATAGGTAGAAGGGGGGAAAAGACAAATACAAGCAGAAGTGAATGTTGGGGCTTTCAGGGCAAGCCTGCTGGAAGGAATTGGATGAGGTCTTTGCTTTCTCAGGCACATATTTCACTCCCCTTGTTTTTCAGTTTAGCTTAGAAGTATTGTTGGACTTTGTTTTGCACTTGCAGATGCAAATCAGCTTTCACTTTGCTAGCTGTTGTGTGTGCCTGTTTTCTGGCCCATTAAATGGCCCTCATTAAAACAGCACCAGCAACTAATAACATTGTCCAAGCTGTACAAAGTTGGTCGCTATAACTTCTCCCCCATGTCTCCTTGTTTAATTTCCCTTTAAGGCCGCTTATTGATTGCAGCTCACTTCATTCTAGAACTCATTTTATTAATAACAGAAGCAATAACAGGAGTGTCACCAACCCTCATGTTTTGCATGAGTAATTAAGATGATAAATCGGAAGCTGGTGTATGATGTGAGTTTATGATGTTCCTTACAGTAACTGGGTCTCCTCAGTGGTTGACCTTCCTACTATTTTTTCCTCCTCTCCCAGATTAGCCTTCAGCCAACTCAAATTTCTGAAAGAAGTTGTACAGAGAGGGAACAAATGATGCAGAGGTCTGGGGCGAGAACAAAAGACAAGAACCTGTGACGGATGGAAAATGAGGCCGAGAGGAAAACAAAAGGGTGGGGGGGGGGATGGGAGAAACAGTGGAAGAACTGCCAAAAGAAAGGTCTTGGTGGCAATTTCAGGAGGTGTGCAAGGTGGAAAATCAGAGTGACAGAGTGGGAGGAGAAGTGAAATATGGGTGTGCCGAGGGGAACAGAAATTTATCGGAGATGAAGACAGATATGTTAAAAAATGTAGCTGTGAGTGATAAAGATGTTGGAGCTATCATCACTGAGTTGTACTTGATCTAACGATGCTAATACAATGACGTAACTGGCACAACATGACAGCTAATTGAATTTAAACAAGGGCACCTCCGTTTACCTGCATTTCTGTGCTTTACATACAGTATATACAATAGATGATATGCAGGTAGTCCTCAACATTCAAACATAATTTGTTCTGGTTTTTTGTAAGCGTAATTGTTCGTAAGTGTTTATTTATTAAATTTGAATCTCATTTAAATACGTTCATATTTAGCATAGTAATAGCATTTAATGACTTCACCAGTTGAGGTCTTTTAAAAGGCATTGTTACACTAGATACGAAAGTACTATTCCCTAAGACTTACCAGAAATAATAAGAGGACATAAAAACATCACATAAACAAAATAAAATATTGTTGTACCATAATGTAAATTTTACATCCCTACCTCTGCTGAATGAATTTTAATTTTATCCTCAGAAGTGTAGAGACTAAGCCAAGGTTTTAAGCTACTAAGGTAATCCACTGTACTTACATGAATAATGCGCCGATGCGCTTCCTGGTCATCAAAAGTCAGACATGCCAATTTATGCTTGATTACTCTGTTTTATTTCCATATACTTCCCAATTAACTCAACCAATAGTTAACATAAAATAGTCATTCAGAATTCAGCGTTAGTGTCACTTAATACTTCCGTTCAGAAACCTAACCCAAAAACATTGGTTCCTACATCATTAAGGTCCTACAGGGTGCCAACCTGACAACTTTAAAAACAATGCATAATAAAATACAGGTACAGGTCATTTTGAGTAAAATCCTTGTAGGTCATACTTCAGTTTGAAAAAACAGACAGAAAAATGATAATCAAGTTTACATCACTCGACTTAATGTCTGTTCACCACAAATATTGGACTCTTACAATCAACAGAAACCATTAAAGGCACATAAAACCAATTTACTGTACAATGAAAGAGATTAAAAACATATAATCATATTAAAATACATATGTATAGTTCCGATATCAACTGTTAAGCATCACTCCTACTTCAAACGATTGCTTTGAATTCAGATTAATTCACGATAAATGTTTAGTTCCTTACAATTTATTCCCTGAAGAGAAGAAGAAGAAGAAACTTCAAGGAACTCATGAGCAGTTTTCAACCCTATCCAACAACAACAGCAATAGACAGCTGTTGACAATTCACTCTACTGTATCATGTAGCATGTAGCACATAGCTTACCTTTAGAGTGAAGGAAGTGGAGGAGGAAGAGGGAGGAGTCACTGTCAGCCTGAGGCAGAGTTGTCTTCAGAGAGATGGCCACCACTACCACTATCTTCACTAGCCTTTGCTTTATCATCTGTGATAAGCAGTAAATTATCCAAGGTACACAGCTAGACATGCTGAGATGTTCACAGAAACACCAACAACGAGAACAACAGGGGTAAACGAGTGTCAGAGCTGCGTGATTAAAGCGGTGCTGCTCAGCGGGGGTTGTGGCAGAAAGGGGAACTGCAGTACAATAGTCAGCTATGGCAGCACATGTTTGTTCAAGTGGCCGAATGTTCGAAAGATGGATGTCCGTAAGTTGAGGACTATCTGTATTATCTCCTTTGAATTGCATTATGTGGATAAAAAGGTTCTTTCTAAGAGTTACGTTGAAAGGTTTCACCTCAACAAGTACCGGTACTCTGCAGTAATCTGAGCCGTTCAAGGAATGTGGTTAATTTGGATTTCGCACATAGATTTTTTATATTTTAGTTGAATAAACTTCAGATGAAACATCATTACTGCCGGAATTAAATATTTTTGGTGATCATACACTCTCTTACATATGCTGCCTATTTCCCACAAACTGTTCACCTGTTAGTGCTGAAATAGAGCGACATTTCATCAGCTGTCAGGGTATTTTTCATTAGATTTTATGTATACAGTATGGAAAGCTCCCACGTGTAAAACACTCAAATATGACAGTCACTAGGATATTCCTGTCCCAAACCCAAACAATGATTCTGGACCTTATTTATAAATGGTAATACTGTACTCACCAAAGAGGAGCATGAAGAAAGAGCTGCCAGACTCTAAGCAGAACAGTTCAACCGAAATAATCTACAGTAAATCCATTTATTTAGAGGTAAGGGAAAAAATGACCGTGTTTCTGTCAAAAGTGCACCCTATCTCAAAGATTAAAAGTTGGACACGAGGGTAATGATTTCATAGCTGTTGTTTGTCACTTGCGTGTAGTGTCCTGACAATATTGCAGTGGTACTGCATAAATAATGGAACTACTGACAGCTAAATCAGGCGAGGTGTTTGTAGTATCAGCCTCACACATAAAAACACACACACAACCACAGACACACACACACACACACACACACAAACACACAAATCAAGACAAAAAACAGATGCATGCTGGGCAAATGATGCATTGTTTTGTGTGATTGTGTTGATGGTCCTCTTGTGTGGGAGGGTAACCAACTGTGACCATGGTGGTCAAATGCGTGTGTGTGTGTGTGTGTGTATGTGTGTGTGTGTGTGTGTGCATAAATAGAGAGATAGAGATACAGACACAGATCTTGATATCTCTGTCTAGCCATCTATATATACTATTGGTCAAAAGTTTAATTTTTAAAAGTTTTTAAATATTTTTCCAGTTTTGTATTTAAATTCATGTTTCAAACATTGAACTTCTTGAAATGGTACACAGGTAAAACGGTGAACTGCCAGAGAAAAACAATAACGTTTTTTTTAAAAACTGAAAAATAATATATATTTCAGGTTTATACAAAACTCGAGCCAGAGATGGGTTCACAACTTAAAGCAGTTCTGCAGAAACGGAGGTTAATCAAACCTCAAAAGTTGGTGCTACCAATTCCAACAAGAGTCCCAATGTTTCTCAATTACTTACAACCCCTTCTGTTTGCATTAAAGCAGTATTGGAACACACTTTGGTATCATACCGTTTGTAGCATTATTTGAACAGAATTGTATTGCAGAAAGTGGTGTGTTACTGTAAAGAGAAAAAGGCAAGTAACAACAGAATAGAGACAGACCATCATAACACTTAAAAACGCAGGTCTGTGTTACAGAGAAATTGCCAATAAAGTCAAGGTGTGAGTAAGTACAGTGTCGTTCACCGTCAAAAGGCACTCAGAAACTGGAAGAGATGCAGACAGGAAGAGGTCTGACAGACCCAAAGCCACAGCAGAATCAGAGGACAAGTTTCCTGAGAGTCGATACCTATCGTGAAAGGCGACTCACAGGACAAAAGCTTCAAGCACAGCTCAGTAGTGGTCGTAGTAAGCAAGTCTCCATTTCAACTGTCAAGAGAAGACATCGAGTTGCAGGTTTCATGGTTCGACTTGCAACAAGAAATCCATTGCTGAGACTTCAGAATAAGAAAAAATGGCAATGAAATGGTGCCAGTGGACTATTGAAAACTGGAAGAAGATGTCAGACTGATGAATCAAAATTTGAAATCTTCCACTCATGCCACAGGACTTACGTACAGCATCAAGTGAGTGAAAGGATGTTCCTCAGTGTATGCCATCAACTGTTGAACATGGAGGAGGAAGTGTGATGGTTTCGGGTTGCTTTGCTGAATCCAGGGTTGGTAACATTTGCTTATTTGTTCTATGCTTTAATTTCAGAGTACACTCAGACATTAAACTTGATCATTTTCAATGAAATTCTGGAAAAACTGGGGTGTTCTAAAACTTTTGACCGATTGTGTAGATAGATGCAGAGATGGAGATATCAAGAGCTAGAAAGATAGAAATATCAAGAGAGACAGATGGACAGAAAGATGACAGTTGATAGTGATTGATCGGTACACAGACATACAGTACTCCCTGTAGAGTCCATCTATATGTGTAGGCTGACAACTGGAAGCTGTTATGTCCTACTGCCTCCCTCCTTCCCTCCCTTCATCCACCGATCCATCCATCCATCCATCCATCCATCCAACCATAAGCTGGTCCATGTAATTCATGTCTGTCACATCATTTTCTAAGGGGTCGGATGGCAGCATTTTGCTCTCAACCTTCCCTGCCTCCCTTCCTCTATCCATCCACAACCCCTGGCCATTACTAGTACTTCACAACCGGATGAGCAAAACAGTAGTGGATACCTACCTGGCTCTGTGATTGACTGCAGTGCTGCTGAGCGAGCCTCACTGTATCAGCACCGTGTTTATTGCTTCTTTCACCTTCGCCGTAATTGAGTCCCTTCCCCATGCGAAATATGCACCGTCAGACAGGCTGATGTGTGTATAGAGGGGTACTGTTGGGAGGGTGGGGCAGGGGGTGCATGTTTGGGAGTTGACTGACAGGCTACATAACTCAATTCAGCAATTTTGAGGCAGTGTGATGGCCATTTTTCTGTGTGTTTATTTGTGTATCTGTCTGTGTGTATGTGAGGTTATCAGACACTGTCAGCTGTATATATGTATGGATGTAAAGAGTATATACGGGTGGAATATTACAGAGGAGAAGCTGCAGGTCTCTTAAAGGAATGTGTGCACATCAATTGTGTGAAAATAAACTATTCAAAAATATCTTCATACTTAAGCACATGCTTGGTTATGCAAAATTTCAGCTCAGACTCAGGCTGAGCCAGTCAGGAGTGTGTTTGGCATGACAAAAACTGAAGGACAATGATGCATGTGTATGTGTCTGCATGTGTGAGTAGAATACTGCTCCTGCTCGGCCTTTTACACACACACACACACACACACACACACACACACACACACACACACACACACACACACACACACACACACAGTAAAATGACCAATATGCCATCAGCAGGCCAAGCAGAAGTGAAATAGGGGTGTATAATATTATATATGTAATATAAGTGAGTGCCTACCAGAGATGGAAAAAGTTTAGGAGGAAAGAAGAATGATGCTGTGTGTGTGTGTGTGTGTGTGTGTGTGTGTGTGTGTGTGTGTGTGTGTGTGTGTGTGTGTGTGTGTGTGTGTGTGTGTGTGTGTGTGTGTGTGTGTGTGTGTGTGTGTGTGTGTGTGTGTGTGTGTGTGTGTGTGTGTGTGTGTGTGTGATGGACTGATCACAAGAGATTGGTAGGAAGTAAATGGGGAAATTAAATATGAAGGAGCTAAACTCTGCTTTGCTGCAAATAATAGGAAAACAAAGTTATGCGCAGGCATCAGGGAGAGTACAGGGAGCGAGTGGGGAATGAGGAGAGGGTGCTGGAAGGAACAGAGAAGATATAAGGTTAGTAAAAAAACAGTCAAGGGAGCAAAAGAGGGCGGGTGGGAGATGAACAGCGATGGTTGGGGGGACCAGACGGTCTCTGAAGTGCACATACAATGAAAATGAGCTTCCACCTCCAGAATACTGCAGAGCAGCATGTAAGTAAAATGCACAGTTCAGCAAGCCCAAAGCAAGGGAGATGGGTAGAGGAGGTAAATCTGAAGGTAAGGTAAAATGAATAAAGGCAATTGACTATAAAAATAAAACAGAAAGTTGAAAGAAAAGGAAGGAAGTGGAAGTTATTCTGAGAATAGCAGCAGGAGAAGAGGAGGGAAACCAAAATATTGGAAATGAAATGATGTGGTGTGTGAAAATGGTGAGAGAGAGGAAAATAAAAGAGTCAGAGGGAAAACCCATTTTGTCTATGCAAATGGGGAGAAAGGGAAAGCAGAAGCTCATGCGTTCAGGCTATCCACCTGGGCTCTGTCAATCCCTCCTCTCTCTTTTCTCTTCCGCTCCATTCATCTCACTCTCTACCTCTATGCACCTGGCCCTGTCAATCCTGTAGCCCGCAGCTACAGCGCAAGAGGTAAATAGGAAGAGGGGGGTGGAATAGGGGGCAAGCAGCAGGAAGGTTATTATCCAAGAGATCCATCAGCGAACGATCTTGGCAATGAGAAGTTCCTCCCACTCGTCCACCAAAATTATTTTCAGCTATCAGCACGTCTCCCTTTCGGTGCAGATTCGCAGTGACAGATGGAGCAAGTTGGTGTGGACATGCCCCTGGATCAGATGAGCAGAGGTGTGCATGGCTGTACGCATTGACACACTGTACCAACAAGGTAACACAGACCTGCTAACCTTGAGGAAGTTTTCTGAGCTTCACGAGTGCGTAACCCATCGTGCTAAATTCACATGCATTCATAGCACTGTACCAACTTGCTGCCAGAGCCACGTTATTTAACATATAAATCAGATAGGAAGAGAAGAGAAGAAAGATGAAAACTTTTAGGAACACACCAATTTCGGCATGTGTGAGCATCCTGGTACCATTTAGGAGGCTTAAAGCCCCAGGTTCTTCCTAACCGGCATTTGCATAGTTTAAAGTCACAAATCGTATAGGCCTACTTTAACGTCAAAATACGCAGTAGCTGGAAAAAAAACAACAACAAAAAACATTTGGCAGGTCTGCTTAAAAAGACAGGAGCATCAAGAGGGATCTGAGGGATTAAAAAGCTTTTGAGTGATCATGGCGAGTACAGATAAAAAAGACACTGCGGAGGCCCTTGAATAGACTTCACGTTGTGGGAGAAGTGGCTGAGTGAGGGATCAGAATGAAGGGAGGGCTTCAGGGGCGGGCAGGATGACAACGAAGCCAGTGATCAAGAGTGAAAACACCTGTTTTGGTTGAGAATAAAAAGGTTAAAATAATTTAAAAAGAGGGGAGTGGGTGGCTAAAGAACAAAAAAATATCAGAACAGTTTTGAGTCATCTGTGAATATGTCTGCGTACTTGAAACACAATAATCAGCTGTGTCTCTCTGTCTAATGAACCTTAGGAGACGGAAGTCGGAGAGGGAACATGGCATTTAAAAAGCAGACGATCAGGATGCCACACACTGCAGTAAATAAGTTTTGAAAAGGTCTCTATGGTCTCCTGAGTCCAGTGTAATGCTTGTGTTGGTGCGTATCCAGCACGCATATATATATAAATGCATGTGTGTGTGTGTGTGTGTGTGTGTGTGTGTGTGTGTGTGTGTGTGTGTGTGTGTGTGTGTGTGTGTGTGTGTGTGAGAGAGATGTGGCTCACATCTGTAACATGGCCAGTCATCACTCAGGATCAACACGCTTTTTTAATTACCTTTGGTTTCAGCAAATAAATTGCTTTCCTCATTGCAAAACTAAAGTCCATCTCCCTGGTGAATAAGCATACATTTAACTTGCAAACTTAAGTATTGCGAGTACCAGTGCCTTCATGGAGTTTAATCACTTTAGAAGCTGAAAAAATCTGTGTAAATATGTAAAGATAAATACGATCATGTTGATATTATAATGAAGCTTAACTAATCAATCACCCAGGGTTGTAGCTTTTTCACCAAAACGTTCATTTGAGACTGTCGAGGACGTTGACGGACTGTCTCCTGACTGTTGCCTCCAGGAGTGTCAATCTTATAAATGTGCTATTGTTAACAGAATAATTCATTTCACATGCGCCACACTTCACTGACATGTATCAGGGTAAATATGATATAGTTCAATGATAGTAATGATAAAAAATCATTATTTCATTTGCATGAACACAAGTGTTCTACTGTCCAGAAGTATGAGCATTGGTCTTTTCATTCCAATGGTTCCATACGTTTTGCGAAAAAATTTTATAACTTTTGTTACTTTATTTGGAAATTTAAAAAACAAAACAAAACAGAACAATCACAACAGAATATATGATTTCTAGCCTAAAATGAAATGGCTACAGTATGTGAGGATATGGTTGGTTTTGGAAGAGACAGACCACAAAACAGAAGCTCAGCAAGTTAAAAAAAAAATACTTTGCTGGATGTAGTTGCGTTGATAAAAGGGAGGACAGATGGCAGTCATCTTGGCCCTTGGGAATAGCGAGATAATCAAGAATGAAAGCACATTCCCCTACAGCTTTCTTTTATTAGTTTCTCTTGCAATAAAGTGTGTTACTGTATATGCAGTCATGAGGCCACAGTGTGTGAGCTGTGCGGCTCTCCACGCTGCAGGATCCATACTGCAGACACAAAAACCCCTCACTGTTTTTGGTATCTACCAAGAAACCCCACCAGCCTCTGCGACTGGCTTCACAGCTCCGTTAAATACAACCGCCCAGCAGGTGGTGGTTACTATAAAGCAACGTTTGCCATAAGCATACCTAAAGCTCAGGGGCTGTGTCAAACTCTTTCAGTATTAGAGAGGACATGGATGTTACACTCCTCTACTATCATGGCTAGAAAGAAGGGCCGACATTTCTGTGGTCCACGATAACATCCATCTTTACAGACACGGAGATACAAACATATCTAAAAACGTGAGTCAAGCGGCTTCATTCTGCCGGTGCACTTTATGGGACATAAGGGGAGAATGGGTGTATCTGTTTACGACCATAAGGAGGATGAGCAGTCTCACACTTAAATGTCACTTCTGCTGCTCAGGAAAAATGAATCCTGGGAGGGAATCAGCCAGCACTTTCCTCAAGGTCATTGGTGCTTGGCCACTTTTTAAGTGGTCTTGCCAACTGTAACACTCTCTGTAGAAACAATTGGAGCACCAATCCAATTTGGCCCTGCTTCCTTTCTTTTCTCTCTACTTCAATGCAGACAGTGCATAGCCTCACTTTTGTTTAACCCTGCTGAGAGCGGCGCATGAATTGATGACCTTATGAATCCCAAAGGAGCCCAGCAAATCATTGCGGTAAATCTCGCCCCAGCACATTAAGCATGACTGCAGGCTTATTCCCCTCATTTTTTCTCCTTTTCTTTCTTCTTTCTTTGTCTCTCTTCATCTCGCTCCTACAAGCGCTTGGGGGTCTTTGAGCGACACAAACTTCTCCAGGGTTATTTTCATGTGCCGCTAATTAATTGGCTATAATTAATGGTTGTTTGTGGTTTGCTAATGAAGTGGATCAGAGTTGGGCGCTCCTGATGTTGATGCTCTTGTCTCTGGCTTGAGAGAGAGAGAGATTTGAGATGCTTTTACACAGCATGTATGAAGCGGAACTGTTGCGCTTCACTGTTCTCGATAAGGGTTAATGGTCCCATTTACACCATCTTTTCAAGGTGGGAGGGGGGTACCTTTATCCCACCTGGACGTTCTTTATAAATGATAAAATAAAAGCAACAAAGGCTTAAGCTGCATTCGTACTGCGCGGTATTGACTCGCTGTTTTTAGTTTTCCATGACGTAAAAAAGTAAATGGTCACTGGTGCAACTTACTGGGTACCACCTCTGCTGTAATTTATCACTTCTTGAGGAGGTGAAGATGTCCTGTATTTGATAGCTGATGAGCGGATCAAGAGTGTTGGAAGAAATGTTTTTGTTACCGAAGACTTCTCATGGTGTCACTATGACGACCAGCTAGTCCGAGATGTGACTATCGTCTAACGGAAAATGACCTCCATGAAAGCATGTGATACAAAAGCTTTATGTGAATCAAGCTGGTACCACGTAGTTGAAATGCAGCTGTGATGATCAGGGTCAGTGTTTTTCCAAGAGTCAACAAGCCAACGAGCTGGCAAGGCAACAGTGCAGGACCAAAGTGTGGCGTTTTGATGCTGCATAATGTGTGTAAGCCGCAACTGGAAGATTTCAAAAGCGGCTAACTGAACCCAATGAGTGATCTCTATGTACAAATGGCCACAGGGAGAAACAGATATGCACAAGCAGTGAGAGATAATGTGTTATTTTCTGCTTATCTTTTACTATTTATAACAATTTTCTTTAATGCTAACATTCAACTTTGCCTCTCGATTTCGAATGTGCCTCCACGATGCCTTAAACTGAACACTGATGACGGTAGAGAAAGAAAAATATGTAAGTAACTTGACACTACCACGATATCTCTGCTAGCCATGGTCACAGCTCCAATGAATAAATTATTTGGGGGGAGAAATATTTTAAAGAGTTGTCCATGATAGAAAGTCGTCTGAGGCCTCTTCAACATTGTTGTGTCTGCCTTCTTAAGATCTCCATCTGATTTCCCTGTAGATAATGCAGTGCTTTGACTGGTAATTTTCAGCTTCTGTCGATCTCATCAAAGTGAACCTCTTAATGGCAATGATACAAAGACAGTTTCTAAATGGCAGACAGATGAATAGGCTTGTGCGGTGTGGGTGTTAATTATTTGAGCCCAGGCCTTGTGTAACTACTCATAAAGTAGGAGGAAGGCCAGGAGTTGTGGGAATAAAAGAACTTTGGTGCTTGTTTGCTTCTAGTGTGTGTTTGTGTGTACACTGTTTGTGTGTTCACGCCGTGGCCTCATCGATCATGACATCTCATCTCTCTGGTGTGGTCACCTACACACTCTCTGTCTTCATCTATCTCTCTGTCTCTCCTCCTCCTACCCTCACTAGCACCATGTACTTTTCTGCACTGGTTGAACTCACCATCCTCTCCTTCCTCCTTTTTTCTTCCCGCCTCCAAAATCCGTCACTCTCCTCAGCAGGGGTTCCTCGTTCTCCCTCTCTTACTTGTCGTTTTTCGGCTACACCCTTTCATTTCAGAGCTGAAATCCTGCAATCAGTCACTTGTTTGTTGGACTCCTCTCCGCCTGACTTTCTCCCTCTGCTACACTCCTCCCTGCTTCACTGATCTGTGACACATGCCCCTAGCACTTTCCCTTTACCCCTACCTCCCTCCCTTCTCTCTTTTATACACTGTTCAGCCAGCCATCTCACCCTCTCTCTTTCACTCCCTTGCTCTGACCCCATCAGTACCTCAGTGCTCCGGCTAAGTCCGGTCACTCTTCATCAGCTAGGATCCATTAGATACACAGACCTCCCAAAGGTAAAGGGAAGCTGAGTCTTGTAGGCAACCTCTCTGCCAAGCCTTGACAGTTTCACCTAGGTTTAAGTCCTTGACTGACCCTTCTTACCACTGGATGAACACCTCATTACCAGCCATCCTGGCCTTGTCATCTCTCTACATGGTATCATCCAGGTGGGATGTGTATTAGTCTCCACACTGGCAGAGTGCACATTTTTCCAGCTTCTCAAATTTAGGTACTTGCCCTTTTTAGCTCAATCAGTCTCCCTCACCCAATCATGGCCTGTGAGGGCTATGCCATAGTGCCTTAGAGGGGATAATCACCTTGGTTACTGGAGCTACCAGGAGCTAAGTTAGCACTGCACCCCGTGGGAGTGGCAGAGGTAGGTGTCAAAACAGTAGGAGAGGGTGTTAAATAAGCCCATGGCCTAGCAGGACATCTAAACATTTACTCTTCGTCATGGAAACCGTATCATCAATAGGGAAGAATGCTCACCCTGTGGTGCAAATGTTATTTCAGACTAAAGATCTCTTCCCGCTCTCTCCATGCCAGCTCCTCAACCACATTATAGCTTTAAACACACTTTTTACCACAGCAGAAAGAGTACATTATAATCTGCCTTTGAGTGTTGTGCAGAGGGAATCACTGTTTACTGATTTCACACTCTCATGGCAAAGACAAATATGCAGCTAAAGGGGTCAGCAGCCAAAGAAAAGCTGCTGGCTCAGGGGGACGTTAGGTCACGCTAGACAAAGCTGCATCCGAACAGCTTCAGAGCCGAGCCAATCCGATTGAATGGACTTGAGAGCGCTGATTGATTGACAGGCTTTGGATGGCAGCAAGTGAAGGAGACGTCCTTGGCATCCTACTAAGCATTAAAAAAACTTCTGTGGCCAAGTTGGTGAAATGCCAGTTGTTCTCACAGAGCGACACATAAGGACGACATAGATCACCATTATGATAATCACAAGCAGCACTGTCTGGGGAATAGTAATGGGAAGGGGATGAGGTGGCAGCCATAAAGAGTGTTTCTACATTAGCACTGGCCTGATTAGACTGACAGAAAGTTTTACTAATGGATAATTAAACAAATGGCCAAACGAGAGATAAGACTTCATATAGCGATCAGCGTCTTCCTGTGGCCCCTTCAATCACTGCGCTACATGTGACACACAAACCTCTACAAAAGGGCAAAACAGATCGAAACACATCACTGGCTCTAGGATGTGAAAGACGATGTGAGACGACGATATCATATGATCTGTCCTTACAGCGGAAATGAAATGATTTATCTGGTTTTACTTCCCTATATTTCTGAGTTGATGTAAAAATAAAATTGTCTGTGCATCAGGTATATAATGCTGAAGAGGGTCATTGAGATGCCATCATAATGTGAAAGAAAAGTACTTCAAAACAAGAAGTTATAGATTGCTCTGAAGACCGGAGGCAGATTAGGAGAAAATGACTGTAAAATACATCACCTGCACTAAACAATGAGCCAGGGACCCTCTTCTACTTCTGAGTAATGGACCCATAAAAGCCTAGGGGAGAATAAAACCAGCCCACACTAAACTCTGTAACTCTTTCACTCGTGGATTCCACAGAAAGTCACATCGTCCAATTTGTTTATGGAGCTTTTGCCAAAGCAGTTGCTGAGCCGAGGTAGTAGAACGTCCCGTCAGGGACCTTTAAGACTGCATTAGTTGATCACAAAGGGCAGTGAATGACAGCAGTGAGGGTTTTTTTTTCCAAAATGACTCATTTCAGCTTCTCTCAAGCATACCGGCACTCTCCGTCAAGTTCAAGCTGTCCAGTTATTCAGAACTACAAAAGACTGAATGAGATCTGATTGAGAGCCGGGCTCAGACTTACACTGTGAGCCAGCAGGTGGCAGGGCAGAGAGTGAAGACAGGAGGTCTTGGTCTTTTTAATTAAATTGCGGACACATTTATTTTACTTTAGGGGGTGAATTATTATCCACAGATCAGAAGACTAAACCTTTGCTCTCAGTGAGGACTCTTGCCGTGTATTAGAGAACAAAGAAACCTGCTGAAATAGCAAGCCTGGCACGGTGTTGAGAAATATAAAGTAGCAATCTTAATTCTGGCATTGATGCAAGCGGCATCTGACAACCATCTAAACCTACAATTGGACTCACTCATTCGCAATCCTGTTCCACTGTGGAAAAAAGCCTCTAAAATACTACATAAGGTGTCTATATCAAGCTGTCCGTGAATGAGTGAACATGTGCTCCTGTCCCTGTGTCCATATCTTTTGATTTTTCGTACGTACAGCATTTCCCTTGATGTTTGTGTTTACACGGCAGGCCTCCCCCTCCGTGACTCACAGCGGCATTGATTTATGCAAGGCCTCTGTCTGTGTGTGCGTTTGTGTGGTTGCACACATATACCACCTATAATTGGTATTCAAATCTCCTCCCACAAGTACGTCCAACTGCTGCCGTTTTTCAACAGCCAGAGCCGCAGCCAAGGTCCAAACAGCAGGATGGGGGGAACAAGCTCAAACGGATGGCTCTCATTGCAAACGTTCAAATAAACAAATGGTGGTGATTTAATGCACACGGCGATAAGGCAGGTGGTAATGGGAGGCCTAGGCGAGGGGATGCGGAGGAGGTGGAGGAATAGAAGTGATCGAGGTGTATGTGGGTATAATCAGAGGGCGAGCAGCAGAGGTGGAGTTGACAGCATTTGTTACCGCTGTGACCGTACGTGGGGTGGAAGTGTTGGCCCACAGCTGTGGTGGCTCAGCCAGCCCCAGAGAGGCATGCACTCAAAAGACACAGCGATGACTGTGTGTGTGTGCATGTGTGTGTGTGCATGTGTGCGTGCATCCCTCAAGCCTGCCTATCTGAAGTCTTTCTGCCTTTGTTCTCTCACTCTTCCCATTTTCTTCGCTCTTCTTTGCCTGCTTTGCTCATCCATTTTTCCAGCCTTCCATCTCTCATTCCGTCTTCAAAGGAGGGCCAAGTCTCTCGGCCTCACCGTCTTCACAGCACCCTCTCACCCTCCCTCACCCCACTGTCCTCCCATTCGCCTATCTGTCAAATAAATCAATCAAATTTGCTACTGGAATAAAAAACAGGCACTAACCCCCTCATCCTTCCCCACCTTTTCTTCCATCTTTCTTTTAGATTAGTTTTGCCATTTTTGTCTACAATGGAGAAAGGGCCGAGACATGCTGATTTGTTATCTGAGGCATTTTTAACTGTGTGCATGTGCACAGTGTGTGCATGTGCACGGAGTGTGAAGAAACAGACTGTCTTTACACAATTCCCTCTCCCTCCACCCTGCAGCCCCTGTCTCCCCCAGCCCCTGTCAGTGGCTAGATTAATGGCGATGATCAGTGAGCAGCCCCCAGCAGAGGTTGCCTGCAGCTCAAGCAAAACCAGGCTCAGTCAGCAACACAAACACACAGAGACAAGCAGCACATTTACATGCAACACGCAAGCATATTCATAAACGAGTATTCACACACAAACACACACCTTTTACACAGTACTGTATTCCAGTTAGACTGACACAAATTTCTACCCACTTGTACATGTGAATGAGCCCTCCACTGCTGTAGAAACACACACAAATGGATGCAAAGGTGCTCAAGGGAGAAAATCAATGCACGTGTCTTTGAGAGGACAGTATCTGATCAAGTGGGTAAATGGTTATGAAGCGGCACAGCCTCCTTAATGAAAATCAGACATCACAACGACAATAAAACCACGGTTGTCTGCAAATATCCGACATAGCAACGAGCCCTTAAATAAAAAACCTTTAACAGCCACAAATCAACCAAGCAACTTCTTGGTTCCTGATGAGAATCACTGAAGCCTGGGGTGAAAATTAATAAGCTCTATATTTTCACATCCATGCAGATGGATGCTGCTGCTCAGAATCATGATTGGGGCCGCATCCAAGCCTTTAGTCTTTCAGCGGTTAGTACAGGGTAGTGACCATGAAATCTATTGTGCCTATAAGGAAGAGATACAGGGCTATCCCACGAGGAGATGTTCGAGTGGGGAGGAAATACAGGGACTGCAGGTGCGGTCACAATGATGTGTCATACAGATTGTTAGGTGTTATTGTGACTGATAAGGTGAGGTCTCAAAGGTCCATTCAGTCCCTGACACTACTGTGGAATATAAAACAGGGGCAAACACCACACCGCTGGGTCTGATGTGACACACACGTCCGATGCTCTGCAGGGAAATTGCTGGGACTCATGTGGCTGACAGGATGTTAAATAGAATATCTTTACATGCATGACTGTATGCAAAAATGTCCCCAGAAGTCTCTGAAGACCCCCTTCCCCCCACATCTTGCACAGAAGGGTCAACAGACCACGATTTCATGTGTTATTTCTGCTATGTGGAGGGAAGGAAAAGTGAAAGCGGGTCCGTGCCTTTCACTTTTTATTTTATCCTGGTGGCTCGGGGTTTTTCCAGCTGTATATTTGAGGGAAATGCTCAAAACAATGATTCACACCCAAGAAGCTCAGACGTGCGCAGACTGCTTTCATTCTAAACATGCCAGCGCTGAATCCAAGCATCGGTCCGCAGGACGAGCGCAAAAAGGAATGTTCTGCACGTGTTTTTGTCCCGCGGTGAGCTCCTCCTCCGCCTTCATCCCTGCCTGACAAGTCTGAACAGACCTGACGCGTTTTTGCGCGCTATTCCCCTATTCTAGACTTAAGGAAACTTGCACTGGGGTGGGGGGGAAGACACATCCACATCGCGGACGGTAAAGCACTCTTCTCATTCACGTCACACTCACACTCTCTCGTCCGACTCTTACCAGTGCGCACCAAGCAGGCGACTGTGATGACGGTGAGAGGGACGCAGTAGTTCCACACGGACGGGAGAGCCATCGCTGTCGCCGATATTCCCCGTGATCTCTTCTTCGTTATTCCTCTTCCTTTGGAGAAATCACAGTGACACCAACTCGTAGGTTCACTCTCCCCGCAGAGAATTCAGCGTCTCTGCGAGTGGTGCGTGTGTGTGCGTGTGTGTGTGTGTGTGTGTGAGGGCGCACGCCGGTTACTGTGCGTGAGTTAGTATTATATCAAGCCCTCGGTGCGTAACAGCAGGTCTTTTACATAGTAGCGCTCTCTCCTTCGCGCACCGACTCTCTCCACCTCTGAATGGATGAAAACTGTGGTTCGGCCGGTTTTTCTTGGTTACTTTTCATTGTAAACATATTTAAAGAGCTCTTCAATTAGGGCGGGCCTGTGTGCGTTACCGACCAATTGCAGGGAGCTGGAGCAGGTGGAGGGGTGTGTGGATGAGACGGAGGGGTTGGGCTTTCGGAATAAGAGAAAGCCTACAGCAGGAAAACGGGGAGGAAAGACGGGCTGCAACTTCCAATTAATTGAAATCAATTTGTTTTAAATTTGATTGATAACAAACATTAATTTTCAGACGCAAATAACCAATTTATATCCAATTTACTTCCAGGGACGAAAGATGCCAGGCACAATAATTAAGATGAACAAAATGAAACAGATGTTTATTGTTTCCAGAAATTATACAATTGAAATCATTATTTATCATTTATTGTTTTCCCAACACGGTTGTAAAAGATTATGCAAACTACTTAGCGTGTGTGTGTGTGTGTGTGTGTGTGTGTGTGTGTGTGTGTGTGTGTGTGTGTGTGTGTGTGTGTGTGTGTGTGTGTGTGTGTGTGTGTGTGTGTGTGTGTACGTATGATTCATCAGCCAGTTAGAAGTAATAGACTCACAATTTCTACATTTTAGGTCTGACGAGATGGCAAATAGATATATATTCTGTAATTTGTTATCTATTATTTGACTATAATTGATGGAAAGGCTACATCCTGACTCACTGCTGGATGAGCATGTGTGCAGCGGTCTTCAGGTGATGAGGGCACATTACTCCCCTGAAGCTGCTCAGACTCAAAATAATTGTTCAAAAGACCAAGGAAGGAGAGCAGAGCCGGCTTGAGTGTATACGGTTAAACTGTCGTTCAGAATGACAGTAATGGCCCGGAACTAAAACTTGTGCTCCACACCGGCCACAGTTTCTGCTCATCTGTAGTCAGAACCTATTAGGCTTCGCTAAAGGGCCACTTTAACTTTACCCTCATGCTGTGGCCACATTTTGCCCATAATTGTGTTTTCCAGTCAGAGAGTGATGCTCCATTATGAAAATTGTTCCTCTTTCCACATCTCCTTTTTTCCCCCCTACAATCCAGTGTTATGACATGGTTTGGCACATCCATCCAGGATTGACATCTTTTTTGAAAGACTGTATCTTTGGCGCCCCCTAAAGGTAATATTGGGAATAGCAAGTCGAGGATTTCAAGTCTGGTTCAGCCAATCTGTCCTCTCCTGGTTTGTGTGCCTCAAACTGTCAGTAAAATATCAAACCATTATACTAGCATTGATGACTTTTTATAAATCTTATCGACATTTTTTTCGACTGAATTGTGACTGTTTATCCCAGAGTTATATGTGTCCCACTAGTTTCCAAACTGCCATCCCATTTTTCACCGTCAGCTTCTCTTGCAAGTGTTTGTTCCCCTGGTTGGCAGGCGGTTGGCGGTGGCAGCGTGTCCCCCACACCAGATGGGGCATTGTCAGGGAGTAATGAAGGGAAAACACCTGCTTCTCCAACGACTGCCACTCCTTCATTTTCAGCCAATTGACACAGCATATGCAGGAAGCGTGCATGAACCCAAGTGACAATGACAAGAACAGCAGTGGGGGGATAAAACAAGGTTATCAATGCCCAAGGCTTTGATGACTCATTGTATGAGTTTGCCCAGACTAACTACACACATCTATACCCTTGTCCTGTTAGGGCCCTATTTCTACCCTGAAACACCACTTTCACTGCTGTGTATTCTCTGCACGGCTCCTGCCTTCCCCAAAGCTGTTGTCCGGTGGTTTATACATGACACGCTATCAAGGTCAAACTGTCACTGTAAACTAGACTTCCTTACCTCCTAACTGGAGCCCGGTGCCCAGGGGACAGCTCTACTGAGTGAAACTCCTGACAGAAAATCTTGTCTTTTCTGAAACCCCAGGACCATCGCCTGCAAGGGAGAGCACATCGTTTCACTCTCGACTGATTCAAAGGCCAAAAACAAATGGCGCTCATTGGCATTTCACATACAGGAGGGCATCTTAATTTTAAAAAATAAGATTTTCTTCATTTTCCTATCAATCATGAGTTTTAAAACTCGTATTTTAATTGCAGTCTTGATATCTGTTGTCTCTTTATTCTCATGTTCAACCTATGATATGAAATAAGCAGATATTTTTGGGGGGAGTTAGAAAATAAATCCTACTAGTCTGCGAAACGCTCTACAAAAAGGGTGTCTGCAGCAGAGGCAAGCTGCACAGGGTGCCTGAATAATAAGTTTAATAACATTAGCCTGGCTGTGCTCTGTGGTGCATGCACCCGTTAATGGAGTGTCAATGTTAAACTGCCGCTTTCCCCATTATTAACGACGGCCCATGGTCAACCTCACACCAATAATAAACCCCAACCCATCAAATAAAAGCCAAAATAACTTCAATAGACAAGCATAATGAACTTCTTTGTATTATGGGCACGGTTATGGTAATATGCTGATAATTATGGTGGTGTGGCAGGACGTTAAGGTTTCCAAGGCAACAGAGGAGAAAATTAAAAAAGATGAATTTGTTGCCTGTGATATGATTATCTGTGGTTATAGCAGGTGAATCACAACAGACTAAGCTGAACTAGCAGCGACCAATTCTTCCAAGGTTACCCGACTTTATTATTCTCAGCCTGTGGTTTTCAACCTTAGGTATGTTTTTTGTGAGCTGAACTCTCTGAGAATGGCTTTTGTGCTCACAGCCAGATGGGAGGAAAAAAAACAAAAACACAAGCTTGCGCCGTACTTGAGTAAAGGTCATTGCTTCAGAGTAAGGTCCAACGGACTGAAGGGAAAGGTTGGTAAACAAGATGATGCAAGTTTGAGATGGAGATGGATGGAGAAGACGTGTTACCGAGTGTGCAGCTTTTATGAAGTTGTCTGCACTCTCCGACAGCTTTTGTACCTTTAATATAGAACAAATTGAAAAGCAAACAAGAGAACCGCAAACAATATTTTTCTGAAATCCTTTTAATAGCAAACAAATCTAAAGTACAGTAAAAGAAATATTACAGTGCAATGCGCTTGATAGCTTTGACAGTGAGGAGATGAGTTTCTTACAGACGCTTTGAGCTGGTTCAGCTCTTCAAAGGAGGCTCAGAAAGCAAAGAATTACATGTGGAGTCTTTACGGCTCTAGCGGTACACAACTCATCCCGCCTCATTTTGATATGAATGTAGCTCAGCATCTTTTACCCGTCAGAATAAATGAAGTGAAATTGCCCACCTTTTTTATTAAAGATTCATAAGTGCAGCACACACCCACAAGCAAAGCAGCTTTTGTGTATCTAAAGCAATCATTTTCCCTTCAAATTTTTTTTAAAGCATAGCTTGTTACTGGTTTTGATTTTCATTCTCCCCAGCTTCCAAATATCCCTCCGTCTCCATCCTTTCCTCCCATTCTTCTCGTCCAACGTTACCATTCATTACCCCATGCCTTCTCCTCCCTCTTTACGTATCGCTCACTTTCTGCAAACCCACTCCATTTCATCGTCCCCCCACCCCCCCATTCTATTTTCTTCAACACTTTGCATCCTTCCACCTGCCCATGCAGTCACACCAGAGGTTGTTTGTCTCCGCAACTGGAAGGCAAGGACTCCACGCTAGTTTTGTAGATGGGCTTTTTCTGAGAACGATCATCACTGCAGAAAGGGACAGGAGGAAAGACAGAGAAGCAAGATTATCAGTACAATAAACCTCAAGCAGGAACTAGAAATGTATAAGTGAATAAATTATACACCAGATCCATGTGATGGAGCTGCACCTGGCTCTTAACATGAAAGTCTATTTTTTTTTTCTCTTTTTATGCACACATGTCCAGCCCTCATTTTGTAAGGATTAACCATTCTTCAAAGACATCAAATATTCATTTTCTGTGCAGCACATGTGAAAAACAATTTAATGAGCAAGGCTGCATAGGGTCATTTTGCACATTAAAAACAGCAACAGATTTAATGGGACTTCCATTAAATAATTTCTAATGCTTAATATTGAAACAGAGAAATGAAAGCTGATGCAATTAGTCCAGGCTTTTCACAGGTAGAACCACATGACACAGGGAAAGTGATAAAGGTCAAGGATGAGGATGAGTACAAGTCAAACCTACAGGGGTAGACTTCAATACTAAGTATGAATAGCGCCTTTTAAAAAGCACAAGGTTCACATCTGCATGTGTGGAATTGTGTTCTGCAAAAACACCCAGCATACGTGACATGCCAACCCTGTGAAGTGTAAACCAAGGTGCTTGCACCAAAATACATGCTCTAGCTGAAATAGCCTTGGTTCTATCACACGTGACAGAATGAAATATTACAGCAATAACCATATCTGTTATATAAAGTCAAACTGCAGGAGGAGAGACTGCAGGCTGAGTTGAGAAAAATATGAAGGTGGGTCTAAATAAAGTACCGTAAAGAAATTAAAAAACACCCAAACACATATTAACCTGTGGTCGGAGGCGTTTCATCCATCAGATTTTGAAAGTGATTTAAAATGATTGCAGTCTTAAGTGCAAAGTGATTCCTTATCATGAAAGAGAGGCAGACACAAGCATTCACACATGTCACTGATCCTTACATGGGTCCCTTGCTGGTCTTGGCCCGCCTGGCCCTGCGGCACATGAATATAGCCATAATGAAGAGCACCAGGAGAGACACGGCCGCCGCAGAGGTCATCAACACAGCAAATCCATTACTAGACTGGTACCAGGGGGCATTCGCTGTGGGACAAATCAGCCAGACATGAAGGAAAGCATATATCATACAGACTCTGAAATCAGCAGCACGATGAGCTTCCCACCTCCGGGCAAAAACCTGTAAAGGTTGTGGAAAAGCCTCCGAATGAGGAGGGTGTCTGTGGCTCAGATTCTAATACTGCCCCATGATATGTGACACCAATCTTGAAGGGGAAACCAAGATCCTAACTACTGGATTGATCTGAATCTTTCTCTAGCATGGTGGAAAAATGAAGGGGGTGGAGGTGGTGGTGGTGGTGGTGGGGTTCTTCAAATTTGGAAATACTATTTTGACTTTTCTCATACAACTTCAGAGCGACAGAAGTGACACGAAACATTTGCTCACCCTGCCTTCACGAATGAGCAAACATTAGTCCAGCATCTAGAAATTATTATCATTTTAATTAGTACATGTGCTTCACAGAAAACACAGGAGACACCGCGGAGCACAGTGACCAATAAGTCAACTGCAGCGGTAATAAGATAACCCCACCATAATAAATAACATACACTGGCTTAATTGCATTTTTAGAGGTTGCATAATTTAAATGAGTGAAATCGCACAGCTTACTGGTGGGAGAACGGTGTTTAAAAACTGCAGTGCATTAACACAGAGCACTCGTCTCACAGGTCACCGATAAAGATGATGAAGACGGATGAAGTGCCGTAAATTGGATTAGCTGTACGAGTTGTGCTGTAATGAAATTAGCCCTGCATTTGAATGCAATCTGTGAGAAATAACTCAATTTGTCAGATAAAGAAAAAGGCCGTCACTCCAAAAGAAGTTCATCCACAAAAGCTAACGCAACGTATTTGAATTATTATCAGTTGTTAGGATGTGCTGAATACTTCCTGATGATGTTACAAACGCCAGTGAGTGTATCTACAACTAAAAATAGAATTTGGTGCAAATATAATACAGTTTTTAAAAATTAAAAGCAAATGACATGCTCCAAAATGTCATTTTCTATTGGACTATTTCTATTTCTGGTGTTCCTCCACTCTGTTCTTTAGAGACCACTTGTGTTTCCATAAGTATTTCTGTCAAAAGCGAAAAATAAGGTAAATTAATGTATCCTTTTACTATTTACTATTTAATTACTATCCTTTTATTCTTTCAAATAGTTTTTTATTTATTCATTAAAATGTCCCACATCCTTTGGGATCTTATCAACTATGTCGGTTGTTATTTTAGAATCAGGACTACTTTATCTTTTTTTTTTTTGTAAAAATGGCCTTAAAGTTTTATAAGAGCACCATGATCCTTGTTTTTACCATTTTTTGTGTGGATAAATTAGCTAAGATGAATTTCAATGGTCAACAATTTTGTAGTAAATTCAGAGCTTTTAAGGTTTCAGAGTTACAAATGAGCACTACTGCAAAAGCTCATGATGATGCATTGCAAAGACATTTGATTGGATATCTAGGGGATGTTTACAGCTAAATTTCCCAGCATTAAAAAAAAAAAATCCCCAAAACATTCTTTAGAAAAAGGAAGAGAGAATGGTCTGCTGTATAAACAGAAGCTTTCTCACCAGGCAGGACAGTAATTTTGACGGTGCGACTCTTCCTTAGTGATGCGATGGAGGGATGTTCAGCCGTGCAAGTGTACAGTCCTGAATCTGATTCGTCCACGTCTTTTAGCCTGAGCTCAGACTCAGGCAAAATCCAGTCATCACCCTGAGAGAGAAAGACAGAGTCATAGAAGGGTGAGATAAACTTTCAGCAGGCCAGAGAACATTCTTTATTGGCTGGTTTGATAGCAGTTCTAGGATAATTAAAATCAAGCTGAGCTGACAGCAGAGGACAGATGGAGTTAGTGAATACAGACAGATAAATGGGGACTGTAAGACATGACGGGAGAAAAAGGACCACAAAAAGGACAAAAAAGGTTGCCCATCAATAAAATAAAACATGATGGACAGAAACCAAGTGACTGGCAGTGGCAGAGTGATGCTGACAGTACTATCTCCTGGGTGTTTGGTCCTGAGAGAACAACCCTCAAAGTCCCGAATGAAGAGTATTTACCTGAGCAGTAATCCCTATGAATGAACACACATGGGCACAAGTCAATAACCCAGATAACGGCATCATCCGCAAAGAACAATGCCACAACCACACACTGTTAACACAACATTTAATGAGATGGCAAGGGAGAAAGATGAATTGTTGACACAAAAATAGCTGCACTATTATGAGATAGAACCCGACATGGACGGAAACAAATAATAAGCTGAACATGAGGATTGGAAAACAAATGAACGTAGAAGACAGGGCAAAAAAAAAAAAAAGACATTACACCATGCAAATGATTTGGCTCTTGGGAGAGTCAGCTCCTGCCAAGAAAGTCCATTTCAATTTCAATGGATCTGAATTAAGAGGATTTCCCATAAAGGCCAGGTCTGGCCAAAGCAGCATTTTGTATGCAAATCCACTGGCTCCCAGAGCACGCCTGTTTCTGCCTCTGTCCTGCTGTCATCACCGGAGGCCAATGTGCCCACGGCAGCTATCTGTCAAAGTGGCTGATTTTGAGTCCAATGTCTGCCCCATATCTATTAATACCACACACAGGGTGGGTTTACACACAGATCGACAGGCTCGCATTTCATCTCTCCATTTCCTAGAATGTCTCATTCCTTTTCTCCCGAGGTCTTGTGACTTATTTAAACGGAGCGAGAATATTTGATAGGTACAGGTGAACTGTGAGCACCAGACCGGTGAACGATTCCAACTGCATACAATGATGGACCTGCCAGTCAAACTGCCAATAATTACTGTTACCTTTGCCAAGAGTGGTTAGTTAGTTAGTTTGTTTGTTGGTCTGTTGGAAGGATTCGTCAAAAAGTTGTGAATGGATTTTGATAACATTTTTTTTTGGAGGGGCAGGGAATTACTATTGATAAAATAATTTTTAGTTGACACTGAGCTCATCGCCTGCATCCAGAATTTATTTAAAGGATTACAGTATATTAAAGGATTTTTTTTACCCTCAGACTATAGGGACATTAATATGATTCATGATTCTATCATAGTGTATAATGCAAGTCTCATAAGACCTACCACACATCCATTGCATTAAATAAACTAGATCAAGTATATCCAAAAAAAATTTCAAAATTATAAAAGTACAGACTAATCTTGTACTGTATTGTGGTTGAGGTGAATTTGAAGGTGCAGTACATATTTTCACCACTAGGGGAATTTCATTCCCAATACTTCACCTCCCCCTTTTTATAGATTGTTATTGTCACTGTGGCATTTGATGCTGAGATGTCTTAATACCCTTTGGGCAAAGGTCCCCCCCCCCCCCAAATAATTCAATACTGGATAACCAAACACACAAAAAAAAAACATTAAAAATCCATCCACGTAATTGTTTTCAGGTTGACTGGCTCTTGTCCAGACCTCATTAAACTATTAATCCTCTGTAAACGGGCAAGCTGCAATCCCCAGCGAGGGGTGGGCCTAAGCCGAAGGAAGACTGGATGCAAGAACATTGAGAAAATCAGGGACAGAAACAGACGTATACTAAGAAAATTAAAAGGATGCTGGAAGAGAAACTAGGAGAGATCACATTGAAATTGGAGGTGGAGAGCAGAAGCAAGAATGATGAGTATCAGAACACGTAATGGAGGGACTTCCTGTTACCTCTCTGTACCAGGAGTACGTCGGGTCCTCCGATGAACTGGCAAAGCACTGAAGAACAACATCCTCCCCAGATAGCACCCTCAGATCTCGTGGGAGACCAAGGTAGCTGGTGAAGCCCTCCCTGGTCACCGACACCTGTCCCATATCTACACAAAATAGAAAATGTGACAGAAAGATGGAGCATGTTTGAGCATTAATGAAGCAAAACATTTGATGTAGACTGACGTTCCTGAGCAGCTGGTGAAGACATTAAAGTCAATTTGAGCATATAGACTCAAGTATGAAGGTTTCCCAGTGGTACAAGTTGAACAAGCAGTCAATAATAATGATAATAGGCTTCATCTTATCGAAGTCTTCTGGGAGGCAGAGTTGTGAATAATGACTTGTTTTTTCTTCCATCTTTTAAGAAGGCCAATGTCTACCCAGCACCCGGCTTCTCCTTGTCTCCATCTCCTTGGTTCCCTTAGTCCATCCTAATCTTTGCCTCTTATTGATTCCCCCCATGAGGCTGAAGAGCCTATCGAACAGCATCACGGTCGATTTGATGGCTGCTGAGAAGATAGAGGAAGAAGATAATGTGACTAGCGCTACGGAAGTCATATAGCCGAGTACCCCGAACTGATAGTCTTCCACTTGGAGAATGCGTCATCCCAGTTTTTTTTAACGTTTTTTTTATTATTGTTGGAGTTCACAGATGCTGCAGTGTGTGTGAAGGATTTCTGCAGTTGTTTTAGTCTTAGTGTGAATTCTGCTACAGCACCAGATGGATATATCTTAATTTATAAACTATTCATGTATTTCACTGTTTGGAAAAATGTATCCACAACATCTGAAATATGAGGAAGTGTCATCTATTGTGCCACCAAACCTAACCAACTACGCCAAAAGTCCATTCCTTTTTTTGTCAAGTCACTTCTGCATAGACGTAAAACACAGACATTGTGGCTCTTCTTGTAAGTCACATATTTATCCCTCCGGCACACAACACAGGTGGATATAGCGATCACTTTGTCTGTCTGTTTACATGCATTTTTTTATCATAATGTGTTTCTTTCTTTAATGGATGGGGACAGATACCCCATGCATAGATATAGCCATACAATCCCAGCATCACGAGGTTTATGACAAATGCTATTTGTTTTTAAGACCTTTGTATGACAAACAGAATGAAGCAGAGAAATGAAAGAGTACCAGGTGAGGTAAAACAGACATTTCAAACTGTACATCAGAAAATGAGATATGAGGACAATATTTTTTTTGCTGGATTAACCAGGATTTGGCAGCTCCCTCGAGGTTAGGCAGTTCAGAGACTTCCTCATTTCACAGAAAAAGGCTATCTGACAAAGTATGTGTTTTATTTGTATTTGTATGCTATTCTCAGTCTCTATAATCTTGTCATATGGTCACAATTTAAAAATCTATGAATTTAACAAAGTGCAAAATATAGCAGTGATATTTTCTTTTCCTTTTCTCGCTGATGTTCAAGGCCCCCTACAGACAATTGCTTTGACTGTTTTGCTGATATTTTTCTTTACTTTTAAAGCATAAATAATAATTTTTCATTAAACCTGCCAACTTATCGAACGTAGGCAAGAGTCATGCCTCAAGTTACTTACAAATAATACTCATTCTAATATTTTGCATTTCCATGAAAACAATTTGGAGTTGCATTTGGATTTAAACAGCGAGAATGGTTTGTTTCATTTGTTTCATGAATGACTAAGTTTTACCACCACCTGCATTTACACTCACACAGTTTTGATATCACTTTAAATTAACTGTTAACATGAAAAACTTTATAATCATACAAAAAAAAACCCCCAAAAAACAGCTGTGGGGTTAATTTGACCTTTCCTTTTCCTTTTTATTTTCAAATCCCTACAGAAATATCTTTGACCTATTCAGGATACCGACAACATGAAAGATGTGAGCTTTCTTTATCTGGCAAACAGAGGAATCAGTCATTGTTCCACGGTGGCCACTGCACAGCCACTACACACATCAAAACATCAAACACTCACAATGTACTTGGACAGCAAACACCTCGGAGGAGTTGTCTGGAGCAGTCGCATTAGGGGCATCAGACACACAGCGGTAGGGTCCTTCGTAGTACTTTCCAGCTCTGGGGATGGACAGAACCAGACTCTCTGCAGTCTGCTTGATTTGTGCTGAATACCGACACCAGAATCTGTCCCAGAGTGGACGCCAGCTCTTTGTGTACTGCACAGGGAAAGAGAGAGTGGGAGATTGGTCACTGAAGAATCATTGTTATAGTTCGTGAAGATCATAACAGTCTATTATATATACATATGTTACATAATTCAGAGCTAAAATTGAGATCCAGCATAAATCCACATATTTATTGAAGCAAATTCTGGTGGAATATGCGTGGGTTTTATAAAATATTGAGCAGTTAGCTGCTCAGTATGATATTTGTTGAGAGCATTTAATTTCCAAGCATTGCAAATTAAGTCTGGCTGTAATTTTTTTTTACATTCTGAAATGTTTAGTGATATTCTTCTCTCGTAATGGATGATTTTTAAACGATTGGTGTGAAGAGGATCATTTAGTTCCTGTGGCTCACCGTGGAAAAGATCTCAAAATGGACCTGGCTGATGTTGAGATCAGAATCAGAGTACAGACACTCCAGCATCATCTCCTCTCCCTCCAGAACTGGCTCCTTTGGCCCTTTAATGAGCAATCTGGCTGCATGTGGACAGAGATTACATATTTGGGTTATTGATCTCAACATGAACTGGCAGGGAAAAACAGAGTTCCTACCCGAGCGTCGGGACTCTGGCTTCTGTTCTGGAGAGCCTTTTAAAACAACCTCTCCCTCTTCCTGACCTTTTGTCTCAGGCCGCCGATGGAAAGGCGCCATTTCTTCCACAAAGACAACATCACCAGGAACAGGTTATTCTACTTTACTGAAGCTAAAGTCAACGAAAACAATATGTGTTTCTAATATTATGGAACAAGAACAGCCACCATCGCACTGTTTATTTTCTGAATACAGACTGAACCTATAAGAAATTTGTTCAGTCTTTCACTCCCTTGATAATTCAAGGAACATTTCCTGTTTTCGTCTGAGCCTCGTAAAACCACCAGGGGAAACCCATCAGTGTCGTCAAGGAAGATAGAATAAAGTGTTTTCTCCTGAGGACAAACAAGACAGGCGAGCACACACGAACACAAATCCCAGGGCCAGAAACTGGAAATGCGTCAGTGAAAAAAAACAAAAACCAAAAACAAACAGATTAGATCAACATTCGAATATTAAACCGGCAGCTTACAGGTAACACAGAAGAATAGATCATAGTTTTAAAGATATTTTCCTAATAGAAATTGGGGAAATGAAAGAGATATTTACCATAAGTGCCATGAAACAGGACGGCCACAGCAACGAATATAAATGCCTTCATGGCTGTGGAAAACCTTTTGTGGCTCAGAACAATCGGTCTTACGCAGCTTGTACTGTATTCGGAAATGAAAGTAAAGTCACTGCCTTTAAAGCGTGGAGGTGTGGTTTACAAACCTGATACACCAGAAACTCAACTCAAAATAGCCAGAAAGTGTAAAGGCCCAAGGAAAGTTCAAACATGGTACAACAAATAAATTACTAAACAAGCTTTATACCCAGATTCTCTCTTACAGAGGTATATTTTACGCATGGAATATTGCACACGTCTGTCCGTGACGGATGCCTAAATGATTAGATTTAAGCGCGTCATTTGTCACTGAGAAGAGACGCGTCTCACTCAGAGCTCGCTGCTGTTTGCGAGGAATCAAAATTTGAAGCGCGTCTTGATCGGACGACGTGAAAGGTAACGCCGAACAAGCAAACATTTCATGCTTCATTTGGCACGGCCTTTACTTTTATTATCTGTTAAATAAAGCCCAACCGACGACAGTGATCAAATAAATTGAAGCCCGTCCAAGAGTCTCTTAGCTGTAGACAACACAGACTTTAAATGCTTGCAGCGTCAGCGCTTTAAATTGACGCGCAAAATGTTAATTTTTCACTTTCAATATGACGTCTTTGCGCATTCAGAAAAGGATAATGCAAGTTAGTAAATATTAGGGTTTTTTTTTTGCTAAAATAACTTAAAAAATAGTGCATGAATCATAACCAAATAACTATACTGTATTAGGCTGCAATCTTCAAAAACAATTTATTTGACAATGACACAAAAATCAGTGTCATCAACAGCTGTTTTGACAAACATTACAAAAGATAAAGCCATACACAACACGGAGAAAAGATTTGAGAGTAAACATTGTTTTTTTTAAAGAATAATACAGAACATGGGTTCCAGGTTATTGAATCGTGCTGTAGTTCTAAAAATATCCAGTAGATGGCAGAATATAATGATACGTTACCACCGGAAATAGACGATATTAAAGCGGAAGTAGTACACAGATTTCATCGCCGATGTTCTCGGTTGTGCTGTGTCAATTTTAAGCAGGTTTTCGTTATTCATATCAAACTTTGCCGTCACAAGGATCGTGAAACATGGACAGATAGTGTTTATTTATTTGGGTAAGTTGGCGTTTTTTTGCAGAACTCTAGAATGCATCCTGTGTAGTAACGCGCCATTAGATTAGCTACCGATGTTAGCCAGAGTGGCTAAATTCAAAGGTTGCTGCTAATTGTTTTTAGCACGTAACAGTATTTTAGGTCGAAATGTTGTGTGTTTGTTTTAATTGGTGAACATTCCCAGCTACTCGGCAGTTTTATTTTACGAGTGCGGTGTTATTGCTCCACTTGTGCAGTACATTTAGTTGCGCCTATACCGTTGTTGTAACGGCAGATTTTATATTTGCGTTTTGTAGCCATGCTATTCTTAACTGTTATAGATAGCCTTCTGAATTGAACCGTTGACGTATAATTACGCTGTGGTGTAAATTAAACAACACCGAAAGCGTACAAAAATCAAAATGAATAGAAATTAAAAAGAAATGGAAATAAACACCATGTCCAATGCTATACAGTAAACTGAAAAAAATCAACAAGACTCAAAGCACCAGTTTACACTGTCATCATAAAAGATCTGCTTCCAGATTTATCCACCTTTTGTGATACCAACTTGTCTAATTGATGACTATTTTCTACAGATTTTCGGACCTGGTCCTTGCAAACATAATACATCCGTTCCCATTTTGGACCGTCACTTAGAACTGTGACACATACACACACACACAAGCAAAAAACATCCTCTGAAACTCCAGAGTCCCTCCACTTGTTCTGTTGCTACCAGCATGGCGAACAGCACCACAACAACAATGAAGGTTCTGCAGCCTGGCCCTGCTGGCAGAAGCAGTCCAGAGGGATCACAGGTCAGTCCAGCTTTTCATCCTTAAATGAGTGGCTGTATACAGAAATGAGTTTAAACAAAACAAAAAAATACCCATTTTGCATATTTTACATAAATTTTGCTCATACAAGTCTTGTATCATTTTTGAAATGGACAAAGTTGTGCATTACTTGACAAGATTGTCTACTATATGCCTCCCCACTGCTGGTGTCCCAGTATTAATGACACCATCAATCTTTTAGCAAGAATAAGTAATTCTTTTAAAGAACCACTGTTCATGTGCATTACTGAAACACCATAAAGAACGACTCAGCAGATTAACCCAGGTGATGTGGCTCATGCTCATGACACCCATTATTAAACAAAGGCCTGGTGAAACTCAAATTTCAACGACCCTTCTTTGGCACTCCCTGACAACCCCATCAACCTTCGTGGGCACCCAGACAGGTTTCGACTATGGTTGTTGGAATGCGAATATCACTGACCACACCCCACAGATATAATAAGCTGGGACAAGACTAACCAACACTAGAACTGAAGAAGCCTCTTGGATGAGCGATGACAAGTCTTCAAGAAACTTTCTTTAAATCTTCTTAAAGTCCAATGATTTAAACAAGTTTAGATATGACAAAATGCCATTATGAAAATTTTGGTGTCATTCTTAATCCACGTATGCCAAAGTAATTCTTGGCATTGGATCTGAATAGAGGCAATCTGGTGACTGTTCAAACGTTGAATCAGGTGACTTGATAATTTTGATGACATCAGAAGAGTCTCAGTGTCTGTACTGGCCACCAATCAGAGCAGAGCTCCTGAGTGAGAGCTGAAATGTCTTCGAACCCAGTTGCTTCATATTCAACCTTCAAACAGTTATTTGTATAGCAGCAGAACAAACATTTACAAAGTGGTTTGACAAAGCAAAAGATGTTACATGGTCATAGCAGGAACCTTAAAATCATACTTCTAATTTTCATTTATTGAGTTTATGAATTAATGAGTTTATTGATAACAGGGACCCTGTGGAAAAGCATAAGTCTGAAAGAATTGTTTTGAATCAAATTTAGCTACCAAGTAATTTTCTGCAGACAAGATAAGACCCAACAAATCTAAGACGGTGATGACAGATTTGCAAACAAAAAGAGTATATATCGGGTGATGTCCAAAAGTCCAAATAATAGTCAACGAATGATGAAAGACAATGAAGACAACTATTAGCAATAAAACAAGAGTACAGAGTATCTTTTAGTATAGCAAAGTTGAAATATTCTCCTTAAGAAGTGATTAGAGGTCAATGATAATGCGAAACTCCTTTAGTTGGAATGGTCGTTCCAAAGCCGAGGCATTCTGACCCAGCTTGTCCCCTTTAGATTTGAGCCCAGCTCAGGGTTACTAGATGACTGATAATGGGTTGTCAGTTCTGCTGCATTTCTCAGTCATGATCAAGATACGCTTTTAAATGTGAGAAGAAAAATCTCAAAATTCAATCCTATAATAAACAAAGAGTCTGTAATAAAATAATTCTGGTTCCTATCCAGGTGCTCAGTAAGAAGAAGTTGCAGGACCTGGTGAGAGAAATCGATCCGAACGAGCAGCTGGATGAGGATGTCGAGGAGGTCTGTCAGACCTTTTATGTGCACTTTTAAAAATGAAGTCTTTTTTTCTTTTGCTGTTTGTCAAGTGTTGCATAAATGTAAGCAGCATTGGAATTTTTGGTTTGAAATAAGCATTACTTGCCTCTTGTTTTTGTTCCTTTAAAGCGGTTCCCAACCAATGCCACATCCATCATTTAGAAATCTAAATCTATTTAAAGTCTGGCTGCATATGGTGTGAGCAGCTGAAAACATGAAGGACTTTCCAGCCATTGTGGGATGTTGCTTCTTTTATCTGCACAGTTCTTGATTTTAATAATTTCTATCTCTTTGCAGATGCTTTTACAAATTGCAGATGACTTTATAGAGAGTGTGGTGACAGCAGCTTGTCAACTGGCACGTCATCGCAAGTCCAATACCTTGGAGGTGAAAGATGTTCAATTGCATCTTGGTAAGTTGTTGGTGACTTTTTTTTTCTTTTGGATAATTTTTAAAAATATACCGATTTAATGCATGAATCATTTCTATCTTCAACTAAAGTGTTGCTGTATCAATGCTTGCTATAATGATATATGTGTTAAAGTATCAGTTAGTTGGTCTTAATCCTAAACTTGATATAGTTTGTCAATTTTTGACATCACAAAAAGATTTTGGCCATTAAGGAACAATTCATGTGTGCAATTATCTTGTGATCATTATTCTAGGCCATAAATCACAAACAAAGATTGTGAAAATACCTCAGAATCAGTTGGATATAGAATTGGTGACAGTATTTCTGGCTGACTACCATGAAACTGTTTTGATATGCGACTCTGGATAAGACATCATGTAAACTGTAACTGGCTGAGACAGATGACGGTGTTGTGGCATTTCAAGCTGGAAATGAGATGGAAAGTAGATTTTAGGAGTGCTCTGGATATGTTCTGGGAGCATATCCGTCTTGTTGAACTCATGTATTACTTTTCTCAGAGCGCCAATGGAACATGTGGATTCCTGGTTACGGCTCAGAGGAGATCCGGCCATTCAAAAAGGCTTGTACCACAGAAGCTCATAAACAGGTGAGAGATAGAGGGTCTTGTTTCTGTGGATGATAGAATATTCATCTGTATTAGATACACAAGAAGAATGACTACGGTCCATTATTTATGCAGACCTTCCAACCGTGACGCATTTTTAGTAGCAGCTACGCATTTGGACTGTAAAGTATGCTGATGCAAGTTCTCTCTGAAAAGGAAGCACATTTGACTGAGTCTGTTGCTTTTATCACCTTTGCGAGAGTAAAGTATGTGGAGGAGGAAAGCTGAAACTGGTTTTGTCCTGGATGACTTGTGTGTCGAATAATTTGATTTGGCAGGGAGTGGGTAAATGTATTATGTGGAACAGAGAGAAAACGTGGACTCAGCATTACTGTTATACTACTGTTCTACTCCAAGGTTGCCACGTCTACTGATGTTGTTTTTTATCAATGCTTTATTGTTAAGAATCACATTAGTCTAACTGTTCCTCTTTGCTTTCATTTCAGAGAATGGCGCTAATCCGCAAGACAACCAAAAAGTAGCAAGAGTATGCTAACACGTCGCACCCGCTCTTTGTATTGTCTCTTGTTCTTTTTTTCTTTCTTTCTTTTTTTAACTCACGTTTTTGGACTAATGAAGATGAAAAAGAGGTTTATGTTAGGTGTTTTTATTTCTTTATTTCTCCATTTGATGGTGTTTTCTTTGTCATGGCTCCCCAGGGTTTCAGTGTCTCACCGGTGCCGTCACACAGCAATGCAATTCTTGTCTTTGATTCATTCTGTTGCCAAAAAGCTAAACCTGGCAAAAATCTTTATTCATCACATTTTTTGAAACAAACACAGACTGGAATACTTCGTTTGGATTACGACCACTGCTGTATCCAGTTTACCTTTTGATACTAGATCATCTGAATGTGAATGCTACCGATACATCTGTCTCTTTTGAAATTGATGCCTGTTGTCATCCTCTCAAGAATAGATAATCATAAGCATTGACCAATGTCAGACATTAAGGCCCCCTTGTTTATCCACTTTATTCTTGCAATGCTGTTGAAAACTTTTCTTTTTAAATCAATAGATGGTCTGTACCAGATTTGTTCTCCAGATAGTGGCCATAAAGAAGCCACAGATAGTTTGTCTCTGTTGTTAGACATGTCTGTGCCGTTCTGTATTGTTAATGAATGTGGTAGGCTTTATTACATTAATACATTAATTTCAACTATCAACGTGTCATTTGCTTTTGACTTTCAATTTGCATCAAAATGCTTTTACTGGACTCCCCAGTAAGTGAAGTGCAGCTTCATTGAGGACTTGAGTGGTTTAATGGAGGCAAAACATTCCACAATCATGAATTATAAGGATTCATGTGTGTCCTTCTGTTCATTTACAGGATAGTGAGCAGGTGAATCTTAAATCTGTAGCGAGCAGCAGAATAAATTCTGAAACAAAGTAATAATCAGATAAACAATAACTGATGTCACAACCTTCCAAAAGCACAACAATGAAAAGCATTCTAGAGTTTATATACTTATAGATACATGTTCATAAATGGCTTCCAAAGAAAAAATACAATGTTCTTGTCGTATTGTTGCTCCCAACCTCATCTTACACTAGGTCACTTTTACCTTAAACCACTTGGTGGTTCAAGATCCACAGGTTGGACAACACTTCTGCAGTGTTGCAGGAAGATCTTCAGAGCATGATAGTAAAGTATTGTACGCTGAAATACTGCAATGAACGACTTGCACTCAAAACATTACATTACAATGTGTAATTTTGCAACCTCAAAACCAACCTTCGGATTTGAGGGTGTAGTTAAAGTCTGGAAGAACTCTCTGGGTAGTATTCAGTCAGAGCTGGTTAAAATGCGACAATGTCATCAAACCAAGAGTGGCCATGAAATTTGTACAACTGTTTTTGTCAAGACCCTCAAAAGTTAACCTAAGTGTGGTTCTAGATGAAACGTTAGGGCAATGGTCCCCAATCTAAGGCAAAACAGTTCCAGAGCACCTTGCATTTTTAACAGATGTGACAAATGCTGAGCAGCTTTAACTTGCAACTACGAGGGGAAACTCATTTGCGACATGTATTCCCACATAAAAGCTTTTGAGGTGATAGCTCTGGTTTTGGAACAAGTGAAAAAGCATGACTCCATCCATCTCCTGCTACCCAAAACATCTATGCAGATAACCCAGCGGTCCCGTTCCCAGCTGAAGTGTGGAAGCACTGGAAATGCTGAAGGCGGAGTTCGGTGTGAGATTCTGTGAACTACATGCTAATGCAAAAGAAAACCGTTTTTCCAGAACCCCTTTGTTACGTTGATGAAGTCTAGCCATCTTATGAGTTTGCCGAATTACAGAACTGTGATGTTCTGAAAGATTCAAGCCCGACAGTCTCATTCTATGCCGCCCTCACAAATGACATAGCAACTGGAAAGGGTTATTAATATTTGGTTCTAGAAGATAAATGTTTATATTTAGGCACCCCTGCGATCGACAGTCTTTCAGTTACAAACTGACCCTGAGCCCCCATCAGAGAAAAGTTGTGTGGCCCTTACAGGAATAAGTTTGGAGACCCTTGATGTTACGGAAACACCCAGGTCAGAGGTCATTATATCAATCCAGTTGAGTAAGAAAACAGTGATCCATTCAATGGTTTCAGTCCAGGCCACAGTGATTCACATTCTCACACAACTGTAAAGGACGGAATTTTAGGTTAAATCTTAATTTCAGGATTTTTAACATAACAAACTTCTTCCAACCTTTCACCAAAATAATCAGACAATTTACCACAGTGCTGTCTTTACTATTTTTACTGCACTGTGACCTAATACATATTTTGATTTCTCTGTTGAATCCAGTTGTGCGTAGTGGAAGAACATTGTGAGTCGTACACAGCTGGGTGTTTTTATTTTGACATACCCGAAAGTTTCAAGGCACTGGCAAAATAAAAGTTTTGTCAGAGAAAGAGATAAAGTGACCCAGATTTCTCATTCGTACTCAGATCTCCATCAAGGTTTAATAAATAATTGCTTTTCCCAAGAGTCAATCCTGTACAAACTTTCATCAAAACACTCTCATGTTTTAGTAACAAACAAACGTAACCTCCATTGTAATCAGTGTCTCATGATGATCTCATTACAGTGTAATACCAGAGGTATCCAACCTCCCACAGGCTGCTTCCGGTCTGCAGGAACAGGAGTGCTGCTACTCTTTAATTGCAGCACTTCTTGGGCTTGGGGGTTTTGCTGGTCTTGGTCAGACTGGTCCTCTGTGACTTCACCGTCTGTGGTAGGGCACATCTGATTCCGTCCCAGCCCTCATGCAGCTTTATGTCTCCGTGCACGAGACCTTGGTAGACCGTTTGAGTGAGCTGCTCAAAGATATCCTTCACGTTCTCGCCCGTCTTGGCGGAGACTTCCACGTAGGGCACCCCAAGCTGCTCGGCCAGTTTCTCGGCATCTTCCTGGCTCACCACTCTCTCCCCTTCAGCATCCAGGTCACACTTTTGGCCCACCAGCATGAACTGAAGCCTCTGAGGCTGCACTCGGTCATAAATCTCATCATACCACTCGTTAATGTGGTCGAAGGACTCCCGGTTGGATATGTCGAACACCAGCAGGCCTCCGACCGAGTTACGGTAGTAAGAACGAGTCACTGACCTGAGAGAAGAGTCACAGCAGTAAAATTACCAGCACTGTATTACTAAATTTGTAGAACCATGAGTATTTTGTAGAACAGTGATACTAGAAATGTGCCCTTGTAGTGCTTTACATTTGGTAGCAACCCTTGGCTGGAATTTTAACGCACGGAACAGAAAAGAAGGTCCCAACACTCACTATGATAGTGTGAAGTTCAGCCTTTCCTGTTCAGTGAGTAAATAATCAGCCGATCATCTGCACTGTTAGAGTTTAGCTTTTTATTTAGATAAGCTGATAGAGTCTAAGGAATTGACAGTCACAGGTTTTTCACACTAATCATGAAGTAAAGCAGCACACAGTCAACTCATGAGCCACCGAGTGGTGAAGCCTGAGGGACAGATTAGTGAAGAGTTCTCCTGGCGGCTGTCTGCTAAAAGAAAAATAACTTTCTTCATAACAATACTTCTGTACAAAAACAAAAACTTTTTAGTTGACTCATGTGGGATTAGATGGCTGCAAACACCGGGCAGAGAAGAGGTCAACACAGTCTGCAATTTGGTACATTTTATCCAACCGAAAATATGATTTTTTTTTTTCTTTCTTGAGGGAATAAAATGTGTTACTCCTAGTTTTTAATAAATCAGCTGAGCAGGAAGAATCATTTTCAGGTATCTTTTAACATTAACATTCTAGACTGTTTACATGCATGTCTTCATGCTAAGACATCTAATGAATCCAACATGTTCAGTTGTGACTCACACTTAAGTAGAAGCCAGTGCCCGGGGGCCTCGTGTCACAACATGTGCTCATCCTCACCTGAACCGCTCCTGTCCAGCTGTGTCCCAGAACTGCAGCTTGACTCGGACGCCCGGCTCCACCTCCAGGAAATGAACATAGAAGTCTACTCCCACTGTCTGGTTGACAGACTGCGTGAACAAGTCTTCAGTGTAACGCTTCAGCAGCGAGGACTTGCCCACTGTAGAATCCCCCAGCATGATGAACCTGAACTGGTACCGCCAAAAACTCGAGTCCATTTTTATTGGAGGGATGAAGACGGGTGCAGAAAGCTCTTGGTGATAGAGGGGGGGGTGCACAGATGAAGTTGTGGGAAAGAAAAATAAATAAGGCAAATGCAGAAATTATAATTGTTGTAGTTGAGTCTCACGGATCGGGGACCAGCGTCACAGCTGTTTGCTCCAGAAATATTCACCTCAACCACTCCTTATAAATGTCTTGTTCCGCAGCACAGTCTGTGTTTACAGTCATCCCAAACACTTACTTCTAGTTGGCGGCTGCATCACAGCTCTCAGCCTTATCTCTTGGCACGGAGGAAGCATCAAACCGGACACGCAGAAGCATCTATCCTACAAAGTAGATCCCAGTTGTGCTGCACTTTCTTGTCAAGAGTTGCTGATCGCAACTGGTAGTGTAAGCATGTGCAGGAGTTTGTCGCTCAGGGGCGTGGACTTCTCAATTTGCCTGTTGATACTTGATAAGGTGGAGTGAAAGCACAAGGGTAAGGGAGAAAAGGGAGGGCCAGATGTGGGAGAAAAGGAAGGGGGTGTGGATTATGAGGAAGTTCCATTTGTCTAACGCCACATCCAGACAAACCATGTAGTTTCCTGCTGTCACCAGGTCATAAATATAAGCCATTAACAACCGTTATCTGAACGTGGGTGACTCTCAGGTCACAATACATACAGTAAATCTTTTCAGTCTATGGTATCTGAAGAGTGAAAAAAGGAAGTTGATAAAAATATAGTTTTTCATTCCCTGGGAAACAGACAGGCTCAGGATTTGGAATTCATTTACTAGGAAAGGATTCTATTTTCATAGAACATTTTTTTTGTGTGTGTGATGACCGAGACTCAAACAAACATTCTACACCATTAAACCGCTTTCGCCCTTTGAATGCTCTTTCACTGAGCATTCAATTAACACCAAAATGCAATTTTTTCTAATTTGATTTAATTAATTCTGAGCAAACAGCAGCTGCTACCTTTTCATAATGTGAGTAAATCAGCTTCTAGGAGCTCCCAGTGTGGCTTTTAGTTTTGTATTTAAATGCTGTTGGCCAGAGTAGTTTGGTGTGGTCTTGATGTCTAAGACAATAAAGTCAATAGAGACAAAGCTTTTCAGTGTGATTACATCAGTGCATGTCTTTTCATGGTTTCAAAGTTCAAGCGCTGCATCAGCTTCACTGTGGAATCAGAAGCAGATACTCGAACTACAATAAAACCCCATTTATTTTCAACATACATAAAATATGCATCTTAACATCATAAATACAAAAATATTTGTTTCGTGCGAATGGGTTTCTGACAGATGTGTAAAAGAACTGTGAGCAACAACTCATTGTCAGTTTGACAAGACTGCAAATGAAATTGGAACATTTATCATCTCCAGTTGACTGCTCAGTCTGTTTGGCTTTAAAAGGCAACAAAAAAACCAAGCTTTCTTTTAATGGTTACTGATACTGTTGAGTTAGCATTGTCAGATGACATGTGCATCAGTATAAATTCACTTTAGGAAGCGTTGACTCAGCTAAAAACTACATTTGTGGATGCCAACAGGCACGAGTTCTCACATGTGCCAGTCATGCAATCTGAACACTGTAGAAAAATATTTCACGGGGAAGTTAAACCCGCTGTCAACAAACCACTTCATAACAAAGACAAATGTTCACACATACGATACAGCCACACAAGTACAGCTTTGAGGTCCAGCAAACGCTCACCTGAAGAATTATCATGTCAGTGTAGTATAGATAAATCTTTAGATAAATGAACAAGTTCTGTGTTAAATAAGATGGCTCTAAATTTAACAGTAAAAATACAGCAATATATAGAAAATAAAATTGGAACAGTGAATAACAACAACATAGAACTCAAGTTGTATGTACAGTTGAGGATAGATGTTACCTACATGTGTAAAGAGCGTGTGTGTCATGGCAATCTCCAGTTTCACATATCAGTTACAGTTGTGAGTACAGTATTAAGGGATTCAATATAACTAAATAATAAGAAATGAAGAAAAATCTGTTTAAAACTTGATGTAACATGTGATTTTTTTTAAATGCAATTTGTTGTTTTTATGTATTCCGTTTTCCTAGGAAGTCGTAGGGAATAGTACTTTCGTATATATATAGTAATAATGGTATTTAAATGACCTCAAATGGCGATTATAGATTGAAATGTAACAATTAACGATAAACGAACAATTCAGCTTATGAACAACAAAATGTGTTCGTATGTTGAGGACTATCTGTATTTGGACAAGAGAACAGAAGACACATTTGCCGTAAATCAAATACAGCATTCCAAGAAAACACCCTCATACCAACTGTGAAGCATTGAGGCAGCAGTGTCATGGTTTGGGGATGCTTTGCTGCAGCAGGACGTGGCCAGTTCACCATCACAGAATCCACCACGCATTATAATGTGTGTCAGAACGCTCTTGAGGAACATGCGAAACCATCTGTAAAAAAAATTAAAGCTGAAGCGGAACTGGATGCTGCAACACGACAATTACCCCAAAGCATACCAGCTAATCCACCAAGGACTGGCTAAAAACCCTAAATTAGCAAGTCCTGAAATGGTCAAGTCAAAACCCGGATTCTGAGATGCTGCTTCAAACAGGCTGTACACGCAAGACACCCCTCAAACATCTCACAGCTGAAAGAAATCTCCATTGGGTGGAGGGGAAAACTTTCATCAGATGAATGTCAGAGACTGGTAGATGGCTACAAGAAGACTCTCACTGAAGTTATCTCAGCCAAAGGGGGCAACACTAGTTATTATGGGATAGGGTGTCCTTTTTCCCTCCATTAAAATACACACTTTTGTTAATATCGTTAGTTGGAATATTTTTTAAAATGTAGATTTGTTGTTCAATTGCAAGTAAATCACTTTCTTTTCCAGAAATGAATAAAACAAGATTGGACATTGATGTGCAAACATTTCTTAATAAAGAGCTGATTATCCAATAGGGTGTCCTAATTTTTTCATATGACCGTAGGTGCTTTTGGCAGCAATCTACAGGCTTCTGCTTTATGTCTGACAATCCTGCCATAATTGGTGCAGTTCAATTTCATTTGACAGCTTTTTGTCAAATGAAATTTCTGTCACTCTTATTGTTCTGTTAGTCCATAACAGAACAATAAGAGTGACAGGAATCAATGGAAACTCAGGACTTCATCGATATGCAAGTACTTTACATGTGCAGGTACACCGTGAACCGTAGCTGTATACGCAACTAAAAAGAGACACGTGCAAAAATTTGGCAACAATTTACCAATTCATCAGCCGATCAGAATTTATCAGTTGGATTAAACTGATTTGCAGATGAGCTGCCAAAAACAAAAAGCGTACATATTGACAAATGCCGATGATTATTTTTTGTTAATATGTACTTTTAAAAGTATTTTATTTAGTGATTATTTTGGTGCAGTGTTCCACAATCCGACATAACACTATCCTGCTGGTTGCAGCTGTACTAAAATCTCAAAAGTTCACAGCAAGACATCCCTTTCCCTTCGTAAGTCCAGACGATGTAATATATTCCTTATCAAAAACTCAATAAAAGTTCTAATCAGTGTAACAGTTTCATAAAATTGCTGCTTTTGCAGAAGACTTTTTTTTTTTTTAAGGATTTACCCGCACCAATATCACTCAAACATAACCTTGTGTAACATTTGCCGTGTTTCTACTTTGTGGCAGCGGCTCTATACAACTCGATTATAGTCTCAGGTACTGTTATGACCCAAGGTTGTTTTCCATTAGAGGACAGCGCATATGCCGGTGCTGCGCAATGAAAGCAAGACTTCAGTTTCCAGACAAAGACGGGAACTTCAGCTCACAGATATCTGCATCGGGAGAGCTGTTGCCGCTGCTGCTGCTGTAAGTGTCCCTGCAACGGAGGATAAAGTTCCAAGTATTAGAGCGATAATAAGAGCCAGTTTGAAAGTACAATGAAGACAGAGTGTGCCTTTTAACTGCCTGACCCCATGGGGCTGTTGATGCAATTGCATTGAATAATAGCAAAATAAAAATATGCTAGCTAACTTCCAGTTTCCAAAGTTAATGCATAATATATATTTATAAATGATAGTAAACCTCAGTTTGTCTCTTGTGAAAGAAATAAAGTTTTTGAGTGTGATGTGTGATCACTTTTAAACCCACTTTAAAGACTGCAGAGAATAAAGAAACACATAAAGCACTAAATTAACATTTTAACTCAGTGTTTAATTTGTTGGCAAACTGTAGAGAAGCCAAAATGGAATTTACGATCATGCAGGAACTATTTCGCTTACTTCCAAATCAGATACGATTTAAGCAATATGTTGCTGTTTCCACTGCTTACCGGGGAGAAAGCTGACAACCCCTGTTCAGGTAGCTCTGAAGTTTCCCTGCAGCAGCCAGCAGGAGACCGAAGTAGGGAGGAGAAGGTTTTATGGGCCTCGACGTGAACTCTGGGTGGTACTGCACTCCAACGAAGTAACAATGATCTGGAACAACGCGTCTGTCGATTAGTGTGAACACACTGGCGTCCACAGCAGAAACAACTACTTCCTGCCTCGTTCTATACAGCTTGCTGTATTGCCATGACTCAACAGGAGGTGCATTCTGGTTTTAAGGACAACGTTCGACTCACTCTCCACTTCGATGACCTCCATCCTCTCACCCTCCACGTCCTGACCGACAAACTGAAGGCCGTTGTTTTCAAAGTGGTGCTTCAGTACAGGGTTCACCTGGAAAGAGCCACGACCAAGGGATGGAAAAAATATTAAAATACACTACCAGTACATCTGAACACAGGCAGAAAAACAGGAGAGTGGAATAATGTTTGCTGTGATCAGATAAAACCTTCACAACTTAAGATACATGTGGATTTTTCATTTTAAAATGAAATGTAGTTAACACACACCTGAAGGTAAGGCAGACTACCATTCAGTGAGAAAAAGCTGATGGTTTACTACTCCGTAGCAAAACTAAGACTCGTGTTAAGGCTTCTCTCTCCTCTCTGAACCCCGGTGGAAGATTTATTGCAAACTGCAGTCAGGTTGTCGTAAGTTAAAAAAAAATGTCCGCGTTAGCGACATCTTTGGCTCTGTAGCCTCCACTGCAGCTGCAGCGGCTTGACATGAGCATTGCTCTTCTTCTGCTTCTTCTTCTGTTCCGTGTTTAACGGTGGATGGCAAAGACAACTATAAAACGTGGACGTGCTTGGGAAGTCAATGATTGGAATATAGCTAGGTTTGACCAACTCTATACACCGGTAATGATTACATTATTGTGTAATATCTGATAATATCAATTTGTTATTTTTCTGGTCCAACATGTACAGAACATCAAACATTCACTGGTTAAAATCTTTGTTTCAGCCTCTACCTCAAATCTGTGTCTGTGCCTCTCGTCAACATAATCCACGTTTCCATAGAGTTTTCCTGTGAGTAGAAATATCAGCTATTAGACACAAAACAGCCGGAAAAGACAAACACCCCCCAACCCCCCAAGAAACTGCCACGACTGTAAGAAGATACTTACTCAGCACACTGAGACTGGATTTGAAAATGGTCCGTCTCTTTCCCAACCTCATCGTCCCTCCCATCTGCCCTGGGTTGTGCTCTGGCATGTCAATAACCTATCGCAATCAAAACGGTGTCAGAACCATGCTGGCATGGCAGCACCCCCCTCCCCCCCAGCTAATACAATGTGGTGTGAGCTCTGCAGAAAAGGATAACCTACCACTGGGTGTTTAGATTCTGGATTAAATTCTGTGGAGTTGGCATCTGAAATTGATAAGCAGAGATGGCATAAAGCTGAAGTCGCACTTCACAACACGTCTGAGCTTCTCTCATCGTTAAAATAGAAAACACAGGAATCATATTCTCCTTAGAAGTGTCCCTGGCTGAACTACGTGATCACTCACCTTCCCATCCGAGAACATTGCGGGCAAACTCGCACACTGCCAGCTGCATACCCAAACACACCCCTACAAGAAAAAAAATCCAGAAATATTCTTACTCATTGAGGTGTTTTACAGACTGAACAACATCTCTCTGCACGACACTATTCCACTCACATATGATAATATTTACCTCTCCTTGGACTTGACATCAGCCATCCCCCCACGGCATGAATGCTGCCATAAATTCTACTGAACCATAAATGCAATTTCAAAATACTCTTAGTTCCACCGGCAGTGATTTGTGTTGCAGTGATGGAATACTTAGACAATCAATTATGTGTTGTTTTGTAGTAGCAGCGCTACACTTTGCTTTCACTTCTTGTAAACAGGCCTGTAGAACAAAACACACCAGCAAATGACTTCTTAGGGACTCTGTAGCTATTACCGAACAATTTCAATAAAAACTCCGGCTTCTGTTTGCTTCAATCACTGGACTCAATCCATCTATAATTGGACAAGCGGCTTTGAGACAGGCCTTTTAATTCCTTCCTCACAAAAAAAAAAAAAAAATCTCACTGCGTACAGATGGGAGTTGTGGGACAATCAAATTGTTCATTTAAACCAGTACAAATATTACTTCTGTAAAAAGTAGGCTATCAAATAGCAATTAGGAATGAATAATTTAGTGAAACCCGCTTCAAAATGAAGGTGCATCTGGGCCAACCTCATTCACATAGTGAGATTTTGATGCGCCACAAATGATCATCTTTGCAGAAACATTTGAACAGCAACAATAAGCGCTTGGCATCATCGACACGTCAGTGGCATCCGAGACCAACATGTTGGTTAGGGTCAACAGTGAGCTCGATTTAATATAAAATCTGCTTTCTGGAATGATTGCAAATCTAATTTTAAAACGTATCTTTAGCAGAACATATGCTACACAGTGATAATTGAACAATTTGGTCTCAATAAACAGCCATATGCGTAGCCATTGTTTCTTCTTAATCTTGCAGCCGGCCACCCAAATTAATTATCTGGATTTGACCCTGCATCCAGATGGACATTTCCCCCTGCCTCCGCTGGTCCTTGTATGCTACATTGCCTTTTAAATTATGTGGAATATCACAGGCTTTCCAAGCTATTTATTTAGAATTCAATGTATGGCTATAAGAGCAGTACTTCATTTGTAAACTCCACGGTCTCACAACAGACAAACACTGCAGAGCCTGATCAATGACCTCATTGTAATGATGGATTGTCGAACTTTTATTTCAACAAGGGGGGTGTTTAGTTTCCTCCCTCTCCCAACTCACCGCTTTAAGCATTTTCACCTCTTATTTTAAACAAGTTTATCCACCATTGAAACGCTACTTGACTCTTTTCTCTGAGCACTTTTTTTGTAATTCAACTGCTTTGGGCTGATCTGCCATTTTAAATAGCTTTTAACTGATCTTATTTTGAAGGCAGCCTGCTGCTGTTTTGTGTTACAGAATCTGTGCTATGCAGGAATTTCCAGTTTCTCTTACCCAGGAATGGTATATTATGTTTCCTTGCCCAGTTGATCGCAAGGATCTTGCCCTCAGTCCCCCTCACACCAAAACCTCCAGGTACCAAAACACCTCTGTGGAAATGGATGGAAAAAAAAGAAGGACATTCTTTAGATACACTATATTTAGATATTCTATACTTTAGAAATGTTTGTTCAAACTCTAATTTGACTTACTTTCTCCACAGACAGGACGGTTAAAACTATTGCACCAAATAAAAAAAATTAATAAATCTGCTTGAAAACAGCTGTCAGACTCAGACTGTGGAGTACACTGCAGATGCAAGTCTTTAAATGAATGTGAAATATAACTGGATATCTTCAAGACAGGCAAGTCCACCGCTGCCAAACTCAAACCATGACAGCTCTCTACTGCCATCATGTGACTGACATAACAGGACTGATGTACCCCTATTCTCGCTAGGTCCACGATGGGGATAAAAAAAAAAGCAACTCATTGACACAGTTTCCCTACTTTACTAGGTTTGTCTACTCACTGAGAACTGCATAGTTTTTGCCAGGCTTCATGATATTTCACTGCCTCATCCTGCAGAGTGGTGAGCTCCAGGTCCTCAGAGTCCACGTACTGCAAAGACAGCAAATGGATTTATTTGGAATGATCAACATCGCAGCCAAGAAGCTCATTATTGTCCAAACAGGAGCTGATGCTTGTTATGCACACTGTTCTGTGACAGATAACAACATAAAAACAAAGAACACGTAAGTGTGAAATACTTCCATACCTTGACCTCCAGTTTCTGATTAATGGCGAGGGCTGAGTGCTGCAGGGCTTTGATAACTGAGGTGTAGGAGTCAGCTAATTTTGTGTATTTCCCAACAAGAGCTATCGAAACATGTTCCAAGAGACGGTCAGATCTGAAAAGAAGGAATAAGTCGGTGCTTACCCAGGGCGTCATCTAACCAGAACTTGTGTTCCATGCCGTAATAACAGAGGAACATTTGTCTTTCTAATTTCTGGGTTGTAATTAATCTGTGAAGCGACAGAATGATTAAACTATTTGTTCCATACCTGCGGGTTTAATAAGTAGCGCTTTCCTAAACTTTCAGCAAAGTTATCGGCTGAGACACACGTTTTTACCTGTCGGCTATCTCCTTCCACCTTTTGAGCATTTTTCTGGGCCTCATCTCGATGGGCAGATTCAGCCGCTGACAGAAGTAGCTGACGACCCCTTGGTCCTCCAGCAGCAGGGGCACTCTGTAGACGGTGGAGACATCCTGAACACAGATCACCTGCGCACATTTATAAAGCCAGTTAAACATACTGTGTCCCTTTCGCATCAGCAAACACAAAAACAAAATACCAAAATACCAGAAGTGCACCTGTGTAGGTTCCACATGACAAAACATGGAAATCTTCTCCTTGACAGCCGTTTCTAGGGGTGATGAACAGCGGCACATAATCTGACAAAAAATAAAGTGTCTAATGTCTTATTTAAAACATACAAGGTCTCAAAGAGTCCCATTTGGAGATCAATTTAATTAACGTAAAGGCAAATAGGAAGAAACGATGTAAGATTAAAAGGGTCTCACCAGGTCGGGGGACAAACCCAGGCCTCTGAGCTCTCGCACGCTGTTCTGTGTCGGTTTGGTTTTCTGCTCTCCTGTGGCGGCGGGCTGAGAACACAGAAGCAAATTAACTTCAAATGACAGGAAAAATAAACAAGCAGTCATTTTAAACGTGATCCAGCAGCGACGCCGTTTGGATAATGTGATGAAGATGTGATGCGTGTTCATAGTGTGCCGTACCTGTGGGATCAAGCTGACATGGATGTTGCAAAAGTTCTCCCTCTTCACCTTGAACTGAAACTGTCTGAAAGCTTCAATAAAAGGCATGCTCTCAATGTCGCCAACCGTGCCCCCCAGCTGTTGACAACCAGAGAGGCATGCATGAACACAGGTTTACTTCTCGGAAGCATTGCATAATACTGAGACTTATAGGGTACACAATGTACTGAGCCAAACTCGTTTTCATTTAATGTGACATAAACACATTGAAATAGATTTAAATAATAAAGCAGTAAATAAGGGGTCTTTGTGTTTTGGTCTGTTAGTTTAATGAATAAAGAAATCTGAAGATGCCTCTTTGGTCTCAAGGAAACTGATGACTTTGTGTTTTTTCCATTGGAAATGGAGCCAGATTTAGAAATGAGAAATATTCTATACACACTGCACAAAAAAATCCCTAAATATTTTAGTTTTTAAATAATGTTTCTGCTTACAGAGTCACACTGTGCTCCAAGTCAGCAAATTCTCCCACTGCATGCTGAGTGATGCCAATATTGCCTACTGCTTTAGGCAATGCACTCAGTTTCATTTCTCATCAAAAACATTCTATTTTTCCATTCTGTGCACTAAATAAATGCTCAGGTAATAAATCACCCAGGTGTGGACCAATAATCTTTTGAAATATCATTTATAACTCATTGAGGAAGGGGGTTTCCACAGTGGGTTTGAACTCCACAAACCTAGGATGAACTCACTTCTATTACACAAATTTGAGGTTCCACGCCATCGTCGTCTACAGAGATCTTGGCCTGCTTCATCACCCACTCCTGAATCGCATCTGTGATATGGGGCACCACTGAAAATAACAAAAGTATTATCAAAATATGCAGTTTTGGAAAATACAAGAATGCTAAAAAGGGTATGTTTCCACTTCATAACTCACCCTGTACAGTCTTGCCCAAATAGTCTCCCTTCCTTTCCTTGTTAATAACTGATTGGTAGATCTTTCCAGTGGTGAGATTGTTGTCTCTGGTAAGACAGATGTCCAGGAAACGTTCGTAGTTCCCCAAGTCCAAATCCACCTCCCCTCCATCATCGAGAACAAAGACTTCACCTGTGCAACAGACATCATCCATTCAACATCTGTTAAAAACTTGGTTTAGGCCGCATGGCTAATCACAACATTAAATAAAACATCAGGTAACGCATAAAATAACAATAAGGAAATGGCATCGCTTTATTAACTCTACTCACCGTGCTCATAAGGTGAAAATGTACCAGCATCTATATTGATGTATGGATCTATTTTAATTGCCGTCACATGAAGACCGCACGATTTGAGGATGGTTCCCACACTGCTTGCAATGATCCCCTTTCCGATGCCAGATATGACTCCACCAGTAACCAGGATGTACTTCATAGTGACAAGTGAAGACTGGACATAAGAAAGGGGACGCATTCACGACATAGGTCAAAAGTAAAAGAACATTTGTAAGTCAATCACATGTAAGTGAAAGGAACAATGAAACTCGGATGCAGGACAAATAATATAAGCAGTGTGTAAAGTGAATGTCGCGGACTCAATTTAACCACATATATCGACGTATTTCATGTACTGTAGTTGTGTCCCATTGCATCATGAAGCAAACCAGTCCTCTGATTTACTACCGTCATTTCTGTGTCTTGAACGTAACATCGCTGTACACAAACCAGTATCAGCAATGGACAAGATCAGTAACCAGGAACCACACATCTGGATATGCAACGAATTAACTTCCTATTCCACCCGTAACTTTTTTTTCTCCATTCCAGACAAACGTATCCCATTTAGACGCTTAACAAAAATGCCACAACCGACAAAACTTCAGTGTCCCGACTCCCGCCCATAATTACGGGTGTGTTCCCACATGTTCTAAAATGAAAGGCAGTGAACTCATAACTGCGCAAAGAACTGACTCTTATCCTTAAACGTCCTTGTTGAATTTTTGCATTTCAGTCCTACACATTGACAAGCTTCGGTGTCAGAAATTGAGAGTTTAGAAACTGGGCTGACGAAGGGTGTGTGTGCGTCTAGCATTGAGCAGCTAGCTTTAGCTAACTTTTACAGCAAAAGCAGCTAACTGCTAACTGTTTTTAGAAACTATAGCGACAGACTTCATTTGAATTTAAAGAGGTCAACTCTCTAGCATGAATCGCACTGAAAACTTGTTAAACCAGAGTCGCAGGCTCTATTATCGTCCCATTTGAATGGCGCCTGAATCTTAACCTTAAACGTCCCCTAGTTTATGAAGCCAGACCATAGGCGTGACGTCTACGGCAGCCAAGCTAAACTTGACGAGTTAACGTGAGAAAAGCTAACTGCATCAGCAGCTACCTTAACCGCTAAAAACTTTTACTTTGCAATGTCAGGTTTTAACTATCACACAAATGTAATATTTCAAAAAAAACAACACGCAAATTCAATCGACAACTGAACAGAAAGACGGTATCGGCAAGTACAGTTCCGCTTCAATAAAGATACCTGTTGTAAAAATACCATAAACCAAACTTACTTCTGTTTATGAAGCTATATGCTGCGCTTTAGTTCCGCTGTACTGCTGGACGAGCACATGTCAGATAGTCACTTCCCACAGATTACGGCTCGTTTGGGAAATAAAACCTTCTTCCTTGCCTGTCAGGCAGACACTTGTCAACCGGGCGCGCAGGATCCACCAATAAATTGGACGAATTCAGCTGAAATCTAAGCCGTAAATTCCCTACATTTTGTGCTTTCACCCCGTGACACATCTGTTGCGATTAGAAGTTTCTTAAAACTCAATGCTTTCGCAACGATATTAATTTGAAATATGATGATTAGCATAACCTGACCGACGCATTATCGTGTTCCCCTGTCAGTTCTGCCACAGGTCTTATTTTTACTCTACTTAACGCCTCCGTCACCTGCGTCACCTTTCTGCGTTCTTTCGAAACATAATTTCACCACTAGATGGCGTTTACGGCCTATGTACAAATTTCACACGGGTTCGCACTGGAATGAAATTATTCACATGAAATGAACATGAACACTCTTCAAGGAAATAAATCATCAGATTTATTCTTAAAAAATACGGACTTAATATGGGAGGAAGCAAAAGTAGCCTAACATATTATGGTTTGTTTGAGTGAGATGCGACATAATGATACAATGCTCAACCAAAACAACATTCATACAGTGAGACTGTATCCATGACAATTTAACTTTTCATTCCTGTATTCAATGTTGTGCTGCTCTAGTTTTGCTGTGGGCAAAAGTACTGGTGATTTTAATTCATTTCATTCTGTGAACTTGATCTAATTAAAGACCTCTTCCCTTCCACCTCATTTTCATAAGCTGCTCACTTCAATTACATTTGACAAGTGAGCACAGACACAAATTAACCTCCTGCATGAAGAGGTGCTGCGCTTCCTTTATCTCACTGTCATACTGAAATAACTGGGAGTGTAATTCAAAGGTAATTCCATGTCTGTGAATGGATCTTGGAAAAGACATCTGGGGATGGCAGCACACAGTATTACCCTCCAACATGTTGATACAGATGTCAAAATAACACTGTGGGCTGGAATTTTTTGCAATGTGTTTATGTCACATGTGTGGCTGGGTCCAAAGTCAGCTTTCACAGCCAGTCTGCCTTTGTTAATAATTGATTCCTATTTTTTATACACATATACCACCTTCCATAAAGATTAGAAGAGGCCAATGAATGTGGAGAGATCTGCAAACTAGTCTGATTTTATTTATTACTCACAGTGTAGTTGGTGCACCCACACAATCAGTTGACTTTGTTATTATTTAAATGTACATAAGATCATGCCAATGACTGTGAAGTGGAAACACTTAGGAATTCAATTAATTTTGTTTGGAAATTGTCATCAGTGAAGGGATAGCTTGACATTTTGAGAAAAATTCTACATTTCCTTTCCAGAAGTTAAATGAAAAGATTTAGCACCACAGACCAGGCGTTGGAAAGTCATGACTATAAAGTATTTCTTGCCAGTATTGTTTAACTCATGGTAAAGAATATCTGTGAACTCTGAGCAGGATAGCTGCTTCCCTTGCCTTCAGTCTTAATGCTAACCTGATACATCTTTGCATAACCTCTATATTCCTATTCCTACAACACCCACGTATGATATTAGTCTTATATTTTAACACCATTCACAAGTAAGTGAATGAATATGTCTCCCAATTTGGACTAATTTAATAACTGTGTCAACACATCATTATCCATTTTCCACTTGAAATAAAAAAAAAACCCCACAAGTGATATTTTCTTTTTCCAGAGTTTGTAATAATTGGCATCGTGCTGCTACTGATGACTAACATATTCTTGACTTTCTGGATTTCTGTTTTACAATAATAAACTGAAATGGTTCACACACAAAAAAACAACCTTAACACAAAAATGCACATTTAGCTAAAGGATAGAAGCATTCTACCAAAGTAAAAATATCAACTGGTGTTGCCAGCATCTTCTTCACCTCCACCCTCAGAAGTTAAATGGGACTCGGGTTAAATGTCATGAGTTGCTTGACTCTTCCAGACCTCCGATGGGATGGAAACCTCCAACTTCCTGTTCAACCAGACACACAAAAGAAACAGTAGCCCACATCCCCCCACATGCCGTACATGTTTTGTTTTTTTATGAATGGGAGTGGTGTGTCTCCCTGTCCCTTTGTAATTTTATAATTTGAAATATCCATCGATTTAAGACTGGGACACAGATGGCTGTTAATGCACAACGTAGTGCCAAAGCCTCTCGGAGGAAAAGTGAGCTCTTGGGCAATTAGTGTCATTATGGCTGCTTATGTGCTTGGTAGTCTGGATGACATTGTGGATGCAGTGGCAAATGGTTAGCCATATGGATAGCCATCGTAATCGGAACAGCACTGGTGCAGAGACGGGATAGAAAGGAAAATGAAAATTTAAACAGCGTCAAGTGAGCATCAAAGCTCAGATCTGCAAGCAATGATTAATTGTCATTGTCTGGGTGAGTGCATTACTTTGACTAGCTGCAAGCTATCCAATAATTCCCATTAACAAGCAGTTAATAAGCAGTTCCAGTGAAATCCTGTAACAGTAAATGATTGCCTGAATATCATTATTAACCTAGGATTTTAAAAAGTTATTAACATAAAACTTTGGCCAATAACACACCCAGAGGGAAAGGAAATAACCAAGAGAGGCACTGGCCCACTAATGAGTGATCGTGTCCGATGCTGTCACACCCTCCTGGAAGCTTGATTGACAGCTTCTGTTAACAGGCACCGACTGCCTCCAGCAATATGGAACGCTGAATTTGATGGAATTATGATTTATCGTGTTTTGCCACTAATGAGAGATGAATTGGGTCGACTCAACCATAGCCATGGGTTGTTGTTTGTGTGTACTTAGTTACCTGTACTTAGTTCTTCCCAGGACAGGAGGTCAGGTTTTCATACCTAATGGATATTATAGGATTGATTGGAAGACTGGTTGTCTTGTTCGTGAAAGGGATTGTGCAAAAACCACTGGACTGATTTTCATGAAATTCAGTGAAAAGCTGGTGCATGTGCCAGGAATGCATGCATTCAATTTTCAACAGTTAATATTTTCCCTAATTTCGCAAAACTACCGAGCTAGGATTGTTAAATCTTTGCTTTACTACGTTCACTACAGAGTGTCACTCTGTGTGTGTGTGTGTGTGTGTGTGTGTGTGTGTGTGTGTGTGTGTGTGTGTGTGTGTGTGTGTGTGTGTGTATGGGGGGGGTGGCAACCAATTCTATTCTCATTGCCTAAGCCACAAGTTATTGAGAAAACAAAAGTCGCTTGAAGGGCGTTGTCTATTTGGTGTCTGAGCTAAGAGTTTGTCTTGCCTCATGCTGCTTGGAGCAAGTCTAATATGATTATCAGCACCAAAGAGGACAGGCATTGAGGAAAAGAGTTTGTTTGGGTGAAATAGGTCCAAGAATGACAACAGAGAGATGAGAAGATGAAGGATAGGGAAACACAGAAATTTAGTGATTTTGTAATAGAGAAGCGAAGAGAGAGACAAATGGAATGAAAGAGAGACTCCTGCCATGAATGGTCAGCATCTGATTCAGTACTCAGTGTTCCATTGGCATCAACCCATGTACACGTATGGAGGCCGACATATCCCATGATCCTAAGCTATTATCATGGCATAAATCTCATCCGGTGGTCTATTTTATCTGTCGTTCTTTCTCTACGCCTCCTTATCCTCATTTCAATGCTTCATTTCTCTATCTCTCTCGTCTCTTTCTCCTAGCCAAGGCACAGCTAGCGGCTGGACCTCTGCCATCTCCATGAAAACAGATGACACTGATGTTTTTTTTCCCGTTTTTTTTCTGCTCTACTGCCGCAGACCCCCCTTCAGGAGATGTGTCTCTGCTGAGAGAGGGGGGGGGGGGTAGTCAGTTTCTCAACACTGAGCCCACTTTAAGGAGGACATGTCTGCTCAATGAGAGGTTAAGAGGGAGATCATGAGCTCTCATTTATCAAGACATGTATGCTATTACAATGTATGTAATGTGAAAACAACCGTAACTCCACTTTGGGTTGTGACCTTTGACCGGGACAGCTACAACATGATCTATGAAGATTTTTTGGTGCAACAGTGACAAGGTCAACTCAAATCAATCACATTTCCCCATTAAGTCATTGCATCTAATAGCTGCATGATAGCGTGATACTCATGACATGACACACTGACCATGAACCGAGAGTTTTTGGAATCATGTTTTTATCATTTCCAAGAGTGTGTCACCAAATATAATTTTCCTTGCAAAACCATCAAACATCACATTTTACAAATTCGTAGTAAAAGTAATCAGACAGTGAAAAAACGAATTAGCCATCCTATTCAATATCATATTTCACAAAAACCCATCAGTTAGATGTTGTATAATCCTGCCAGATGACATTCAGACAAGAGAGACAAACAAACTAACACCAGTTGAGGTAATAAAACACAATGTTCTCTTTTAATTGCATGCCACATTACTGGTTTCAAGTAAAACAGAAAAGCATGTAAAGATGACTGCTGCACAGCACACATAAACGTTCCTGGGACTCATTTATTATGAAGCAAGATCATGCAACTCAGTAGTTTTAGTCTTTTTCTTCAATCACAATTAATTTCCCGTGTCCGTCCTCAGTCAGTGTTCACTGGTGGCACTGACAAATCCCCGGATAAGAGACCATATCGGACATGGGAAAGAGAAGAACTTCAATTTTCTGTGTATCCATGGGGATTAGCACTCATAGTCTTCATGCCATTCTCATGTCAGATGCACAAGAGGACTAAACAACGTTTTCTTTTATCACTTAGTTATTCCATTATTTCAACCTCCTCGTGCATTTGAAACTGTTCAGCTTGGACACACCACCTTGCTGTGACAGCATCCTTTTCCAAGCAGAAGAGATGGGATTTGGCTGCTGATTACTCAGATAACATCAAATTGAACTAATTCATGACCTGATCTGATGATTTGGAATTTTCCTAACCTTCAGGTCATTTTAAGATGTTGCTGCTGCTGATAGTTATTCTTATCTCATATTCTTAGTTGGTATGAAAACATTTTAGACTTTTCCAGTCAACATGTAATGTGAAATAATTAAAGAGACGTACACATTATTATTCTCATTTGCATACTTCATACAAGGACTGCACTGTTGTACTTCAACACACCATTACATGCTGGGTATGATTTTTGACACTAAACCAAAAAACTACAGCATAATGCTTTTCCGGTTTGTAATCTCGAGACCTAAAACAGGTAAACAGGTAAAACCTGCAATCTACATACATTATATGAAGCTATTTCAAAACAATATATAAATACATAACATGGCAGCAATGATCACTTACCTTACTGACCTCTTCTATACAGCCACTGATGCCATCTTTTGCTGAGAAGGGTAGGACTTCATTGTCATCACAATCCATAGACATTTATTTGCCAATCTTTTACTTACTGATCAATATGTCGTACACCTGTCTCTTCCTATCAAGGCTAGAGTAAAAGGCAAACTGTCCGTCTCTACATTCAAGAGACATGAAAAAATTAAGAACTTTAGCATTTCTTTGAAGCCCTATTTCAAAATTAAGTCAAATACTCATCTTCTCTTTATCTTGTTTTTGGTCTACGCTAGTTTTTTCTTTTTGTAGAAAACATCCTAGCATTTGGAGACAAGGTTGTTGGGGTCAGGCTGAATGTCTGACATGTTTATGGTAAGTTACAAAAGAAAAACTGAGGTTTGTACTTCAAAAGGTAATGTAATGTAACTTTGCCAAATCCAGTCACATGTGATATTTTTGCCCAGAGGAACCTGTTTTAATCCAATGGATGTCTCTGTTACTGCTTCACAAGTGATAGTCATATGAACTGGTCATTGCATCATGATAAAGAGTCCTGTTTTGGTCGTCTTATCAATAGAAGATCTGTCTACATCTCAGTCCCCCACTTCATCTGTGAAAGGACTTCACCATAGAGCGCAGGGGACAATGGCTGACTTGATTGGAGGACGTATCACTTCAGATCACATGTATGAAAGAATGCAGGAAGATGACCCAGCCAGAACCAATGTGGTTTGGCACTTGTGAATTGTGAACTGTTTGGTAAAAAGCTTGTATGTGTTACTACACAGTCCAAAGGTTCATCAAGGTCCACCATGAGACTTTAACGTAATTACAGACAGAAAAGGCTGAATGTGCCATTTGTCGTCTGCACCGCATGAAACATCAGGAACAAAGAGCTATTTACCATCATGTCATGTTTCCATGTGTTGCCTTGTAGGGGATCCCTATGTCTGTGTCTGAGTATTGAGTGCTTGTGTGTTTGCCTACAATACAGTGTGTACCAATAGGAGTGAATGTTCAAGATATTTTACACTCCTCCATCCAATTTATGACAGACTACATTCCATCCTCCTGTGAGTTTGTACAAGGTTGACAAAAATCTTAACTGCATATACTCCCCTTTATCTCTTGGTCAATGTTTATCTAGGAATCCTTCGTGCTCGTGTTGGGGTAGGGGTTAAATCTGCAAAGAAATAATCCATTTAAGATTCTTCACTCCAAAGCGCCGTAGTAGCTCATCAGGTGCTCGTGAATAGAATCTGACTCATGACTTTTTGCTGCACACTTCTCTCTCCTCGTGTTTTCCTCTCCGTCTTCATTGTAGACATTCTAGTGAAGCATGGCCGCCATAAAAATAATCATTAAGGGAAGATTATCTCCCTCTCACCTCCCTCTCAATTTCCCTCCATCTCTCATTGAGTTTGGAATGCACCAGTGCAATCGCCCCCACTGAGGATAGCACTCATGTTGGGTAATTTTGTCTTACATAAGGGAGAACATTGCACACAAGAAGACACGTAAAAACAACATCAGGCAAGGCCAAAGGGAGAGAAGGCAGTCGTCAGCTATTTGTAATGGAGACAAGGGGAGGAGGAGGGGGGGGTTTGAGATAGATGTGATTTCACATTAATTGTGTGGGATCACAGGAGGTTGTGTGCATCCACATGGGGTGGGAGGTGTTAGTGGAATTTCTGAGAGTTATGCCGATTTTACAGGCGCAGCAGGGATCGGGTACATGGTGGTGTTTCTCTGTGAGTCAGTACCCACATGAGCATTAGGGAACATGTGATTTTGTGGGCACACGTGTGTTTAAAATACTTTACAGCGGGGCATGGTGAGTGGAGGGGGGGGGGTCCACACTTGGATGGGATCTTCGGATACTGATGTTATATTTGCAGAGTTTGAAGAGTCAGAGAAAAGCTGGTCTTCCATAAGTTCATGGCAATACGGCGATGTTTTTGTTGCAATGAACAAAAACAAGCCTCTCAGGAAGGTACATTAGCTTTATTAGCAATCATGTGTCTTGTCTTTGAAAGTTATACTGATTGCCATTGTTTGTATGTTCATTTAATCATACAGACACATCATGAAAAAGTTGTGACAAACAGAGAATTATGACCAAACTCGGCAGTCTCTATTTTAACCTCCTTCAGCTCGTGTTTCATTTTTAGATACTGATCTGCACATTAACAAGCAAGACACGCTGATGATTTAAGATCATCAAAACACACACAATCATTGTTGGTAAACCTGCAGACGGCGCGGCATCTTAATGTGCATTATCTAGCTTGATTCATGTCAAGTTGTCAGGATCTGTCTTTCTTCTTACCTCTTTCATTACTTTTCAGCATCAAGCACCTGTTTTCAATAAATAAGTTCCTCTGAACCACCTGCATGTTCCTGCCCAGCAATAAAACATTAAAATGTCAATCATGTATAAACCAATATATTTCTGAAGGATTTGTAATAAAACACGCACAGCTAGATTTTAAATAATGGACAAACTACATATTATGCAAACCCAGCATGAAATTCTAACGCTATGGGCAAGCCAATCACTTTTGTAAAATAAAGACATTTGGCTCCAGGCCATCCTACCACTTTCTACATTTCACATTTAGATATGACAGTAATGAATTTTAATATCTACAAACAAGCAGTCACTTCACTTAACAAATCATGCACGAGAAAAGAAAAATTTCTATATCTACAAATCATATCTTTACGATCAGATACGTGGTTTTATGTGAAATGCTACGAACATCTCTCAGAAAGGAAAACATAAAAAACCATGTAAATTGAGTGTAAAAACATTTATAAATGAATAAATATAGCTACTGTATAAAAGTTTCTTGTTTTGTGTTCTCCTTCTGTTTGTATTTTTTCATTTCCTTGACTTTATTTTTTCTGTTCGTCAATTTAATTTCTGCTTCCTTGTGCCCTTGTTTCCTTCATTTGTTTCCTTGTTTTGTTTTCTTGTTACCTATTGGCTCATTTCCTCCTTTTGTTTCCTGTTTTGATGTTATTTTATTTCCTCGTTTCATTTTTTTCTTCTTTCGTTAACACATGGACATATGAACTCTATCGTACCAACTTCTATTTGTAGTTTTGCAAAATAATGCTCACTGCATCACATTTACTAACATTGTGGCTAGCAGATCTATCGTAAAGGATATAGGTGACATTTTGCAAAGAATACTTCTGCAGCACTCACAGGTCAGTCCAGCTGATCTTGTAGACGTGAAGGTAATTCTTTCTGTCAGTTGAGAGAACTGCTGACAAAAAGAATTAGTGCTGCATACAATGTACAAAGCCAGTTCTGTGTTGCAGTGGTCATCAGTTGCTTGAGCATTATACTAAATGGACTGTTTTTCGATAATCTCTCTCTGAGCAGAGGGAAAGACGAACTCCCCTGTAATGTCAGTGGCAAACACTTGTTGTCTGTGTTATTCTATTGGTCTGAATGCGCTGCTTGAGGCATATGTAAAATATAAAAGTAAGTGTCACTGTTGTGAGGACATCACATTTCTTTTGTCCGTGGAACATCATCATTCTGACTAAATTCACTCACTGATGTAGTTTTTATGTATGAAAGCTCTCCTGTCAGTCTCAGCGCCCCCTGCAGGGCAACATTGCTCATCAAGCGATCAGCTAATCTTGTTTTATTTCTGTTATTCTATCCATTTTCCATACTGCTTCTTCCACTTTTGTGGGTCACGGGGGTTGCTGAAGTCTATCCTAGTGGGCTTAGGGGTACGAGGCAGGGAGACGCTCAGGATACGTTTTTCAGCACATCGCAGAACCACATGAAAGACAAACCCCATCCAACATGTGAGAGAGAAACTACACAAGCAGCATGCCACCACCATGAAATCTGAAATTTGAAACTTAACTTGAACACATGTGCAATTTGTTCGGGAACCGACGAGAAAAATTATAGTTTTAATTTCCTTGTTTGGATTCTAATGAAATCTGAGTTTTAAAACTGGCTGCAATTTATAACTTTATAACTTTTTATAACTCTTTATTCTACATGGCCAACCCTACGTCTCATGAGCTTTTAGAATGAGAAGTACAACTGAATGAGATTTTGCCACTGGTTAAACCAAATTTTCGAGTAAGCACATTATGTAATAGCTTTTGTAGTATTTTTTTTTTTATGTAAAAGTCAAACTTAGACTAAACCTTTGCATACTTGAAATACAGTTTATTTTTCATCTCATTCTAGCAGCCTGTCATATTGACTGTAGGTGTGAATGTGAGTTAGGTTGTTTATTTTTCTATGTGGCACTGAGGCAAACTGGCAACTTGCCTCAAATGTGCCTCGCCTCACCTAAGTCAGCAGGGATAGGCTGAGTTCTAAGCTGAGCTGTTGAAGGAAGGCATGAAGTGAATTACAATCATTCTCTAAATTGCCAGGTATTTCAGAAAAGTGAAATCAACCCATTAAAGTCTGACCTGCGTTTGCCAATGGTTATTCGGTCTTTGACATCAACCGTTAAATTAACTTTGGTTCTGCTGTAAATTCCAGTTCCTAGCTTTACTTTCTTCGTTTAAAAAAAAAAGAAAAAAAGAAGCAGCCTTTGGATGTTGTTGTCATTCTGGATCACATTCATCTAGCTGAGGGTAGCGTAATATTTTCTGGCCTGGCATAACCTGTCAGCACTTCCTTTAAATCTAACGGGCTGTCTCATGAGATGATTGTGAAAAAAGTTTCAGTCCTGCTGCCTGAGAAATGATGAAAGTCAATTACAATTGATTATGTTTTCACTCTGCTGCCCCTTTCTCAGACCCATCAATCACAGAAAGGTTGCTTTTTCACACAGCTTTTCTTTCTTTTTCTCTCTCTCTCTCTCTCCTTCTCTCTAAACCAGAGGTGGATCAAAAAAAAAAAAAAATTTTGCAGCCCTGCACGCACCAACCACAACACTGACCTGATTTCCCCTCTCTCCTTTGCCTCGAATGCTTACTGTTCTTCGGTCACCGCCACCCCGCCCCTTTCATTTCCTCTCCCTCTTTTTCTGTCCTCTCTCCAACTGCCCTTCTCCTCAAACTGAACCCGACACATTAGTTTGGTTTTTTTTTGTTTTCGTTGCCTTTTTCACGTTGGTCTGTTTGCAGTCACCGTGTTCTCCGCTCTTCACCTGCTAATCAGGTTCTCACTTCTGTGAAAAACACTGGTATGCAGAGTGGGTGTTACCAAGGTTACTGCAGAGGCACTAAATAATTATGACAGCTGTGACTGGGGACTCTTGTCAAGCAAAAACAATATCACTATAGATACAGAGTGCAAATAAACAACAATGCTTTTTCCCAGTGCTCCACAAACAAATTGGTATTATGACATGACCGACTCAAACAGGTGGAAGCTTATGTTGTGTGCGCAAACAGTGTAACAGCAGGCATTGCATAACCCAAATCAAAAGTGCAAACATTGTTTCATGCTCCAAACCTATTTTAAATTATATTTTCTATCATAAAGTGATAGGTAAGCGCTTGTGGAGAATGCCTATGTTGTCATCTCCTCAGCAGTGTGTCTCTGGCCATCTGTGCTGCACTTCTAGTGAATGTCTCGGGGTCTGCGTGGTGTCCTTTTTTTGGTGCCCATGCTGGCTGGTGCGACATTCATCTTTCAGTCACCCAAAAGCAGATGTCACCGGGATGACGGGGAGCGGCAGACTGTTGTAGCAACCGACCGGTGGCAGGTTGGAAGTGTCTCCGCCCCACAGTGGCCAGCAGATGGAAGCTGAGGTCATTATCTGCTGCTCTATTCATCTCCTTACCCCCAAACAGCCACACCCTTCCTCTCTCTGTCTCTGTCTGTCTGTCTCTTTCTATTACTGCATCAGTGTACAAAAAAGACATATGAAATTACTTAAAAATTGGTATTAAATGTACACACTAGACACACGCACTAGGTAGTTGTTTTGCTGTCATTTAAAACTCATTATTATGGTTTTCTCTGCTTGTGTGAAAAATGTCTCCTCGCTCAAGAGGCCCAACCTCCCTCACAACCCCGACACCAGAGATGGAAACTATTCAGCGAAGCACAGCAGTAGGTCTATACATTCTCTGGCCCCAATTGTACAGTCACTCCATTTCCTCATAAACAGAAAAGTAAGGGGAAAAAGGAGCAATGAGGGGCCATTCAGAACAAATAAACCAAGTTAACAACTAGAGGCAGAAAGTAGGGCAGCCTGGAAAGAAGCACTCTGCCACAGCAGGCATCCATTCCTGGTTTATTGTGCATCCAACATCCTTCTGTATGTAATAAGTTGCACAGAGAACATGGGTCAATCTGTGTTTACATGCTTCGCGGCATGTCCTTTCTGTGTGCCATGCTTCACACAGCTGTCAGGGCTTTCCTGTGCATTGCAGCACAGGATGGCTGCCTAGCAAGCAAGGAGTGTCAGCAATTATCCATCAAACTGCCGCAGGCTACAGTATATTGAGTAAATTTCACTTCCTGTGCGCCTAATGCTGCTGCTCAACGGCTCTATGCTGCTGGTTTTCCCCTCTTTAATAAAAATGTGACAGTTGCACATGTCGGCCTTGTGATGTTTTGTATTATTGAGGATATCACAGATTTTTTTTTATTTTTTTGTGTTCATGCAATAATGTTTGCAGCTCTGGCGCCTGACCCAACGTGCCGAGTTATTCTTGTTTATTTGCTGTTCTTTTCTCTTGGAGAACACAAACATGACCCAAAGCAGCATCGTAACTATTTAACCACATATGAGCAGCTACTCTCGCAAGTGAGGGAGCTGGAAATCTTTCAGTGTGCACATGTGGCATGCAGACATGCTGGCATCCCCATCTTGTTGTGAGCTTTATTTAATGTTTGAAAAAAGTGACTATGACATATATGACAATAATATGACATTTCAGAACGCTTTGACATATGTTTCTTTTGCATTTTTTCATACTTCAGATTATTTACATGGGAAATTTATAATTATTTGAAATAAATCATTATTATATCATTACTGTAAAAACACACAATAAATACAGAAATGTTAAATAGCACAGAGTGGAAATGGTTTAAAGGGAGTAACTGGTTTCTACATTTTATCTACCCTGCAAAAACAATTTATATTTGTATTTTACAACACTTCAGGAACCCATGGCATCATTAAACATCATCTCAACTGTCTTCATCACTTGTTCATGTTCCATCGGATGTGTTTTTATACACTGGTTGCAAAACTGAAGAACATGATTTCCTAACTTCCTTAATGCTGCCGTAATTTCTACACTTTACATCGTAGTCTAAAATAAATATCGCATCTATTTTTTTGTAATCATTTGATTCAGGGTTTATAGGCACACATTGAATCCATAAAAAAAATTGTTCTCTCAAATTTTAGTGTCTGTTAAACCAGTTTAAAAATCAAAGTGCCACAAACTGGCCCCAATATGAATCGCAACATCTGTTCCATTTCTTTTTCCTCAAATTTTATTTTTCCTACCAGTCAAAATCGTTATACAGTGTCCCAAAGGCCTTGTGTTTACATGCTTCGCATAACTGCCCTCACGATGACTGCCCATAACATCCTTAAATAATTCTATTAGGGTGGAGACTGTTTTTGTGCCCAGACGGAAGCTCAGTCATTAACATAAATCCAGGCTGCAAGGCACACTTCGGCCTGTAGTGTGTGTGTGTGTGTGTGTGTGTGTGTGTGTGTGTGTGTGTGTGTGTGTGTGTGTGTGTGTGTGTGTGTGTGTGTGTGTGTGTGTGTGTGTGTGTGTGTGTGTGTGTGTGTGTGTGTGTGTGTGTGTGTGTGTGTGTGTTTGTGTGAGCATGCATGGTGTCACTCCCTCCCTCCCCCCAAATAGCGCATCTTAGGGAACAGTTTTGGCCTCGGTAGCATTTCAGTGCATAATTGTGCTGCTCTCAGCCCCCCATTTACATGTCAAAACCTCCCCAGACTCAGGATGTAAGGAACCCAATTTGGAATGACAAAGCTCAGTCAGAGACAGCTGATCCACAAAGGAGGCCTGGTTAAGTTCTTCCTCCTAGTCACCAGCTGCTCCACTGACCCATAGTACCACTTTTCTGCCAACACACACACACACACACACACACACACACACACACACACACACACACACACACACACACACACACACATCGGAGAGTAAAGGGAATACTGCCACGAGCGTTCATGTGGAGCTGTTCAGTCGTATAATTCACTTTATATTTGCTGTGAATTCTTGCACCTGTATAAGGATTTACTGCTGAAGCAGCACCATTCAGGCCCAGAATGAAACGTCTCTGTATCTGTATATATTAGGAACAGATCTGTCCCTCCTTTACATAAAGTGTTTCTCTCCCTGGTGCGTACATCCTGATTTTGAAAGTTTAACTGTATTAAGTACATTTCACTGATGAGAATGCTTGCAGAATCTTCGTGTTATAAATAACTACAATGTGATTTTACTAAAAAGAAATAAATAAATAAATAGACAGGTTATATAAACAAATCATCCAATGTTTGCATCTTAGGGTGACGGTAACATTACTGTTTAATGTTGCACTCTTATGTGTGCAGACTTTGTTTTAACAGCTTCATTTATATGATGTTACTTATTTATTCTTTTGAGAAGCAAAGCCAAAAACATCAAGTGAACTGAACTATCATTGATTTTTTTTTTTTTTCATGCACGACCCAACGTGTGCAGCATCTGTCACATGGAATGCCGCTCTATTTGTGTCCGCCTCCGACACAAAGTGGCTTAGGGATTTGTCACCTCCCTCCCTGCATTGTGCACTGGAATGACAGGATACTGGCTGGGACTTTCAGGTCACACCCAGCTGTGTTTTTCTTGGTTTGGTGCTTTACATCCAAACGAAAACATTACTGCACTCTCACTTTCATCTCATGCACCTGACCTCTAAGAGAAAAAAACACAGGCCTGGCTTTGTAATGACAGGAGAAGTTAACTGTCGGATCAGGCAAAAAAAAAAAAGTACCCTATGTCCAGTTCTCCATGCGATGAAGAGATTACATAAGTAGATTAAAAGCAGCAGAAAGAAGGACGCATTTCATTAACGTCACTGCCTAACTCCAGGTCTATATTTGGGGCATTGGCTCCACAGAAAGAGGAACGCTGGGATGGAAATAACCACTAATAGTCCTGTTTGGGAGCTTTATTCCTTTTCATTCTTCTGCCACAAGGATGCTGACAGAAGGAGTGCTCTCCATAGAGAGTTCACCCAATCATAGTTCTTCCTCAGGGAGGGAAGGAAGTAGCAGAGTGTGGGGAAAAATGAGGGGGGGGGTGAAGGAATGGAGGATGGAGATACAGAGGGACAATATATGGCAACCGACGATGAGCAGTGATGTTCCAGTTGGCATTTAGGAATGGTACTGAAAGAGTTTACAACTACCAGGTACACTTTATCAGTGATGTTGCATAGTGATGATATTGCCATATGCAATGCACCATTTGTTGGTGAATCACACTGAATTTCACATTGTGATTGAATCCTTACCATCAAACGCAAGTGGTGTCTGTATTTGTAAAATGTGGATACATGTTTTTCCATCTTGCCCAGATGTCAAAGCTTGTTCACAGTCAGCATGGAGCCCAGAGTCTACCTCAGGCAGAAGGGTAGACAGTCACAGGAAAATGCTGCTACAGATGCTTGGGAGGCTGGGAGGGAGTGTGTGGATGAAACCCAATCTCCCCATACTGGGTGCTCATGGCCCCCCAGAGAGAAAGGAAGAAACAAGAGGCGCAGCTGTCCTTAACAATGGACCTTCCCTCTCACCAACCAGGACTCAAAAGGACTCATTCATTACCCTGACTCTCCTTAGGCTGCTTCAGGAGAGACTAGTCAGGACATGCTTACATCTACATGCTTGTCTCTGTTTCATGCACGCTTACGTATTTGTCTCTATGCACACAGGCAATTTATACTGTATGTTATTGTGCATAACATCAGTACATTTTTCACACATCAGTCTACACTATGTTATTTACGCAGCAATTTAACAGCAGAAAACTACTGAATATTAAAATAAACACATCCTTCATGAAGTCAGTACCAGACAGCATAACAATCAACCAGAGAGTATTTTTATTGTGATTTCAGCCAGTTTGGTTATGTTTCATGTTATAGCCATCAGGGCATTATCCCTCAGACTGTACTCCATGAAATGCAGTGATAAAGCTTCCTCAGGCATCCTCATCTCATCAGCATCGCCTCCTTGGAGAATTTCTCACTGAAGTTGATGCAAATTCAAATGACTTAGTGCTGCGCTGCAACATCAACTGTAGACACTGTCGCTTGTTCCAATGGAATGAAAATGTTTTTGGCACAGCAGAAGATAATGCTAAACATTTTTTTAGAAGATGAGAAGAAATCTGATTTGATAACTTTTCCGGTTGATATCACATCGCATCTCAATGATGACATTGTATTAAAATTACACTGTGAAAACAAAGAGGTGTGTGATTTGTAGCAGCTACTGGGTCTTTCCAGAGTAACATAGACATTTTCAATGTGAATCTCTAACAGGGTTGGACATTTCAGCAACGATTCAAATTCAGAGTGAGTGAGGAGTTCCCTCTCATGTTGACTTTGGACAAAAATGAATGAATTTTGGAAGAAAAAAACGATGAATGTGCTCAAGCTTTCTCACGTTTTAAAAAAAATTTTTTTTAGTGAGTTTGTGCTTATATCTTTAACTGATTGTTAAGTACAGTAACCCCCCCCAAAAAAACCCAAACAAACAAACAAACAAACAAACAAACAACACATCCTTCAATATTGTTTTTTATGGACTGAATTAAATCCATTTACAATGCAAATTTAGAGATCAAGACTTTCTTGTACTTCGTGTCCATATTTGTCCTGTATGTTTGCCTGATTGCGGCTTTTAATAATTTTGTATCCTTGCCAAGGCCAAGAGAACAGATGTTTGTTAAAGATTAGTTATACCGAAAACATGTTGTTAACATGTGCAAAACTGATAACACTATATGCTTTGTTCCATAAAAATATGAACTAAACTGATGCCTTCAGTCTGGCAAAAAGCAAAACCCCATATTTGTCGGCATCTAACTGTTTGGATCACAGCAGGGGATAAGAGCTGACGCACTCGACCTCTTGCAATTTTAATTGAAGACCCCTGTGCAACAATCTGCTCAGCCTTTTCTCACACATGTCCAGAGCTGCATTGAGAAAGCAGTTTCCAATGAATGAGGCACCACCTTCAATCGTCTACACTTAAACTATAAATAGATTGTTTTCATGATCATTTAAACAACAACAACTATTATTATTATTATTATTATTATTATTATTATTATTATTATTATTATTATTATTATTATTATTATTATTATTATTATTGAGTAGTAATAAAGGTTTAGGGGTTTAGTAAGACTACTTTTGGGAGTCCCAGCAACTAATTATTTTTCATTTCAATTGCGTTGGTGCACAAGTCCTTGTGCACCAATCAGGACGACATCCTCTACCGATAATCTATGAACGTATGTGTGAATGGGTTCATTCTGACTTATGTTGCAAATTCTGTCAGACTACAAGGATGCAATCACGGTCCAGTTCCCATTGTAGTAGCAGCAGAATAACAGTAACGTGGATTCTTAATGATGAAACATGCCAATATTTCACTGTAACATTACCAGAATAATTTAATAGACCATTTATTTACATCAAGTATTAGACTGTCATTCTAAAACATAATAATACTGTGTAAAGAGTACAACACTTTGCAGGCAGGTCTGTTGCCAGGTTATTACTCTCTAGGCATCAAATCAGTATTGACATTAAGCTCAATTTAACCCTGCAGAGAGGCGTCTACAATCCAGTTGACTCACGGTATTTGTGACAATCAGCTGACACTGTTTGCGTTGTGTAAGACAGGTAAACCAAACCCATGTGGTAATCTAAACACGTTGGGAAGAATTCTGATCTACAGTATATGTTCACAATAGTTCCCTCATGAACATCCCTGTCGGCTGTACGTGTTGTATGATAGCCGTTGATTGTTGATGCGGATGATGTGTCGTGATAGGTGTGCGTGTGTGAGTGCACGGATTGGAGTACAGTAAATGCATTTGGGAGCTAGACATGTGGGCGGACAAAGGAGAGGACGATGTTGTGTGTGGTGATGTTTTGTGTAGGTGACAATCCCCTGGGTATTCCCCAGCAGCAAGGTCTTTATTCCACGCAGCACAAATACTGCCAGCACTCAACAGAGCAAAGCACCAGTCAGTCAGTTTCATGGCTTAAAAGCACGGGCTTCCCCTCCCCCACCACAAAGATGATCCTTGCTAGCGTACGTACGTGCACACAAACACACACTCACACACACAGACATGGACACGGACATGCATGCAAGCTATACATATGCTCAAAGGCACATGAGCGAATGCAACCACACACGCACAAGGTTGGCCTCTTTCTCCTTCACGCACTCAATTGTCCTCAGTGCCCCCCCTCTGTTTATTCACGGTGACCTCAGTACTGATACCATCTCATTCTATCTCAATTACATCAGCCAACTCCCTATCCTCCTCAGCAAGAACTGTTTTTCTTCTTTTCCTATGCTTGCACCTTCATCTTCTGTCAATTTTGTCTCAGTCAAATAGAATTGAGGGTTTTGTAATAATAGGCTGAATGTCCCAAATTAAAATAAATATGAAGAGTATGATTGGCACCTGAGTCAACAGGTTTCAGGCGTCAGTTCGGTTTTTTTGAAACCCAGAGAAAAGCAGTGCTGATTAATGATGGATAAGATTAGGGTACAAAATCATGCTCCAATAATTAGCCATTGGCATTCAATTGCATCACCGCTCTTGGTTATAAAACAATAAGCTGCACTGGTCACACATTATCAACTCAAGTTCAATTAAATTTGTGTACTATGATGTTACGGGACAATGTCAGTTGACATGCAAAAACAAGCGAAAAATGACTCATCCCTTATGGATTCATCTTGCTGTAATTTGATGCTTTTTTTTTTAAATGTCTCCAGACTGAACAATAAAATCCAAAATATTTCTTCCAATGCTCCACTCTCTGTGACAGGTGGTAAGGATTAGGATCTGTTGTGACGCAATTTCAGATATTTGACTTTCAAATTCCGTTAGAAGCCAAGAGTTTATTCTCCAGTCGTGTTTGTAGACTGCAGGTGTCTTGCTGCTACCATTAAAGCCACATCAGCCAAACTGGTTCTTGCTTACACAACTGTCTTGTATTTCATCATAACTCCAGTGTGGCACATCAGAAACATTTTGATAATTCACAATCTGCTAAGTCCCCTTGAATTTTACCATGATTCCGACTGTATTTCTTGCTCAGCTCTAACTAATCAACTGCTTTTTCTAAAATAATCTCTGAATGATCTCCTCTAATTGTATGAAGTCTTAAGGAAATAAGCTGCGCTTGACTTTGCTGTGAAGTGTATTTCCTCTCTGCACCCCTTTAAGGCATTGATTAAGTCTGTCACATGCTGTTTCCCCCTTGACACATTTTTTTCTTTGTCGAAAATTTGTGGGGTTTTTTGTTGCTTTTTCGTAAGTTGATGATATTGTTTTCGATCCCCGTCCACATGGATACACAAAAACCGTTAAAAACACTGTAGGCAGGAGGGTTGGTGGTGTGACTTCTCAATATCAACACCACAAAATGCGATCACAGACATGACTCAACAAACTTATATTGGAGGAGTGTTAATAAGCACCAAAAAAGGACAGTTTGATCATCCCACAAAAAAGTGCTAGCTCGGATGTCAAAGTCAAAGTCAGCTTTATTGTCAAATGTACCATATATGCATGACATACAGCACGGATGAAATTGCAGATGTGACAGACAGTTGACATTCACATTGACAATTGTCACATTTTGCAACCTTTCAATTGTCATTTATGTTTTCTCCTTTTTCCTTAATGATTTCTGGAAAATACACTTAATATGAATATACGTACACAACACACACACACACACACACACACACACACACACACACACACACACACACACACACACACACACACACACACACACACACACACACACACACACACACACACACACACACACACACACACAGAAGAAAATTAAAATTCCTCCACTCAACGTTGCAGTGTAGTGGCTTCCAGATTCCTGTGACAGACAATAACAGGAAGTGGTTAACAAGGTCCCCATCAGCCATTCCCATTTGTGGAAATGCATGCAATTCCTTCCACAGCAGCATGGCTGGTTTCAAACTGAATGTCAGAGAGCACAGAATCATCACTACTCCTGTAAAAAATAAGAAAAAAAAAGAAGTTTTGTACATAAAAAACAGGAAGCATACCGAGAACAGCAGGAAACGGTGTGGCCAATTTTTTAACTAAGCCATCCATATGACCAATTGGAGTACAAATACTCAGTGATGATAGATTTGATTATTGTGCAGTGTTTTAGTTCCTGTAAACGTGTAAAATTGGTTTAAACCAGGACTATCAAATATTAACATGCTAAACTGTTTCCTGACACATTTTCTGAAACCATTCATAATGTTATTCAAGCACCAGATTCTTTAGTCTTTCACAGCTGTACAACCATGACACTTGAGAAATTCATATTAAAGTCTGAAATGTGCTGTCTTTTGTGCTGTAATATCACTTTCTTAGAAATTACCCATGCAGGAAACAACATTAAAAAGCATTCAAAAATAATATTGTGCAACAAAATGTCACACATCATCGCTTCTGTGGTCTTGATCTGGTCATAAAACCCCAATAACAGCACAGAAAATGTTAAAATGTGTGCCTTATCCAGCCTTGGATGACTTTCATACTTTACTTCATTTAGAGGTTTCTGTCAAAAATCTTCCAGTATTTTCCTGAGAGAAAAACCTCTAATGTATAAAAGACCATGCAAGTAAGAAAAAGTCAGTGAAAATGGTTGTCAGTGAACTGGTCTGGGTACCCTGTGTCACTTTACTGTTGAAGTTGTAGTTATGTTCCATGCTGTCATGTGCTTTTTCACGAAGATAAACCTTGCGGCATCAACAAAGATGTACTCATGGGACTAAGACATCATCATTATCATCATTAATGAGAACCTGCAGGATGAGAATGCACAACGATGTCAAAGAAGTCAATTTAGTAACATGCATCATTGTCACATGGATGTGTAGACAAGGAGAGGGAGAGGAGGTGAGAGATCCTAAGTGCATCATGGGAAGTCCAGCAATCTGAGTTTATAAAATAACCACATTACAAAGTATCGCCTGCATACAGTAATTGAAAGTTACTGTTACCTACACTTACAGTACATTGGGTCTTCACTCTGTTGACATCCTGTCAAACTGCACACAGCAGTTTCACCCGTACTCTGCATATTTTCAGTCAAATACAAGGCTGAATTTTTCTGCAACATTGTTGAAAAATTACTGGTTAGCAAGTAGGTGATGGCTGTCTTTCATTTCTGTAAAACAAACCCCAAAAAAAGGTAGCTAAAAAACGGTACTGTGGAGAAGTAAAAGCTGCAGTTATCATCCCACACACCCAACTACTGAAAAATTATTACGCAAAAGGCACTAGAAAAAACAGTCTTTGGTGTTGTCTTCATCTCACTCATATTCTTCCTCTTTTTTTGCACCTCTCTGTTACCAACACATGCATAGTTAGGTTTGATTGTACAAGAACAAATTACACTAATTTTACAGATTATTTTAAGCACTTTCACATAGAGTTTAAACTAAGGGGTTAAAACTGTACTAATTTGTGTGAATACATATGAGTAGTGTTTACAGTTCAGAGAAAAATAGGAATCTTTTCAGAACTGATCCAAGGCTTTGTCTTCTTGCCTATTGTTACTGTGTGTTAGCAAAAACTGAACTATTTCACCTGGTCATATTTCTGAAGCCTCTGGCAAGGGTGGTGACATAATGATTATAAATAGATATACAGTACATCTAAAATACAGTGGCAAAGTATGGCCATCATAAAACAGTGAAGAAAGCATCAGTAGCTATGCTGTGAGCTACAGCAATACTTTAATATTGTTGAAGACCAAGGCCTTCAAGGGACCATCTGGGCAATCTCTGGGGCCCCATCATACCAGCCATCCTTGATGGGAGCTGTTATTTCATAAGTTCAGTTGTACAGCAGTGGGAAGGCGAGGAAACCAGAGGTTTAGAGGCTTTTAAGTGAGATTTACAGGAAATCCATGTGCTTTTTTCTTAACTAATCAAGTCTGCAATTCATGAAAAACAGTGAGCATATATTGTATACTGTATGTCAAACTTAAAATCAGGATTAATCAATAGTTAATGAACCTTTTCATGTTTTATTTTAACCATTACACCTACATTCCTCTTTATATCTGGATCAATTTTTCGAGTTGAATTAAATACAGTATTAGCTTGACCCTATACAAGATATAGCTGCACAACAATTGAATTAATCATCAGAGCCTGTCTGTGACACAAAAATGCTTATCATGGTTGACCTGCAGCAAGTATCATTTGTTTTGCAATAGCAGTCAAATGAGCAAATTACCAAAGAATACTTTAGTAAAAACAACAAACATATTTGTTTACTATGATGAAAACAAACATTGTGCAAATTGGTTCAGCACTTTTATGACAAAAAGATTCCAAATGATTTTGATAACAAAGATTCTGGTAATTTTTTTTCTTCCATTTTTAATTACTTCCTTCTGCAAACTAGTGATATTCATAAATAAAGGTACATTTTGTGATGGGACCATGATGAGTTCCTCTAGATTGCTTTTTTTCCCCACCGGTATTTATTTTACTGATTTCATTTCTCCTGTATATTCCACATCTTTTTTTCTCTCTTAAGGTTATTAAGATGCCGTTGAAGAAATGAAGGAGTTAATCACCTGCAGCGGGTGTAAATGAGTAATGTGTGGTTATGTGTCAAAAAGAATATATCAGTGTAATTTGTGACTTCCGATTATCTCTGATCTAATACACGCACATATTCAACATGATTTCTGACTTTTTTTCTGTATGGCATGCATGTTTGAATTGACAAAAGGATAGCATTGAATTACATGGGAAATGGAAAAAAAATAAGCATGTGCAGAAAATGATGTAAAACAAGACAAGGATTATGCATACTCTGTAAGTCAACAGTCATGCTTATTAAATTTATTCAGGCTGAATCTGGTGCATGATCTTAAATGTAACCGGAGCAAGTACATCAGCTACCATCCTTAATAAGAATTCACATGTGCAGCTACCAGCAAAGTGATGATACTTCTTTCTCTCTCTGTCTGTAATTAATGTTCTTCGGGGGATGTGTAAATATAGTTGCTCAGTCTTTTAGCCAATTACGCAGAACAAAGACGGCGGATGTCAGCAGAATCCTCAGTGCTCTGGGAGCTCCCTGCACAACCAGGAATGACCTTCAGGCTGATACTTCTTTACTGCTCCTTATCAGCACACATTACTTTATTATTGTCATCCAGGCTCACTGCAGTCTTCCAAGGACAGTTGGGGTGAGAATTGTTCCAGGAAAAAACAAAAAACTTTCATTTCAAAGTTTTTCCAAAATATGATTTTTATTTTTCCCTGCATAACAATGTTTTATCTATATATTATGTTAATAGGCTACATTTTTCATATACTACTCATTTTTCATTTTGCAAGATATACAGTACTTTGCACAAACCATCACTCTGTCATTCGTTACTACCCCACCTGACCTTTTGACACCCTATCGTATAATTGGAGTAGATTTTCCTTTTAGCACAACACATTTATGTTGACTTTTGCTTTTTCAAAAATAAATGACAACCAAAACAGCAGTTAACTGCGTTACATGGCCATTTTTCAAGTATCCTAGCCCTATGAACTCTACTACACTCACAGGGAAATTGTCATTGTTGTTACTTAAGTTAAGTGGCTCAGCAAAAGGATGAAGCTGTGTGTTTGTGTCTTTTCAGTCTTTTCCACCAGCTTCTTTGTGTGCAGAAAGCCTCCCCTGCTGCACTCATCTCAGCAGCATTAAAAGGCTGCAGCCACATCTCCATTGTTTATCTGTGTCTTCAGTATGGTCATAATATACTTGACTTAACAAAGACGCACATCATCTCTGCTCCTGGTCCTCCATTTTTATTTTTTTCTGTGGGAACTTATTAACTTCAGGCTTTTGTTAATTGATGGAAGGTGATGTTTTAGTCACGAACTGGCACTGCAAAAGCTAACCATCAACACATAAGAAATAAATACTTGACCTGAGAAAATGTAGATTATAAACAGGTGAATATATCCGACAGTTCAGACAGGTAATTGCACCAGGTAAATAGGCAATAGACGAGTGACCATCCTTATTCCAAGCACATATTATGTACTAAACATAAACTCAATGACCTTGAACATTTTTATCTTTCATTGTGGGGATTCTAAATTCAAGAATTCATCATTATAATGAAGAATTGAAGAATACTTGTAACAAACCTAGTTGAACTTAGGCATGTTAGTACTAAGTGCCAAGCAAATTCAATCAGAAACCCCTTACCAGTGTATGTACCACCATTACCCTGTGTCACAGTGACTGTAATCTAGAATGGAATGCTACTGGTGTCATCTTGAAATACAGTTTGTTTATGCTAAACACCAAACAAAATAACCAATGTTGACTCAGATAAATGTGTTTGTACAACTAACATGTACATTTTTATTAACCCTAAAAAAAATATAAATATAAGCTGTTAAGATGTCAAGTGTGGCAAGGCTTTTCTATGATTCTTAATTATAAACAAATCCCTTTTAAAGCGTGGAATGAGTTCTGTCAGACATATAGCTCAGTTTTAAAAATGTGAAGAGATGAAAAGGTTGAAATGTTGTTTGAAAGTAGAAACACTGACTTGGATGAAGCAGTAATCAACTTGTTAGTGTCGATAAAAAATCTGGTGCATATAGCTTTAATTTTATTTCTTACTCAGAACCAAGAAAAATAATCCAAGCAACAGGTCTTATTATCTGATTAAGGACAAATTAGTCTGAGACACAAATACTCTGATGTTAAAATTGCCTGGAAATAAGAACCATCTTATCAGACAAAACAAAACAAAACGTGCAAATAGTGGAATTTGGGACATTTCCTCCTACTTAGATCATGTTCTTTTTTTCTGGTGTATAAGAGATAGAGATTGAATGAGCCAGAGGCAGAATAATTAGGCTAGATAGATAGTGAGGTTCATCAAAATGGAAACGAAAGAAGCAAATGGTTTACTATTCCCAAAACAATGCCGTTTGTGGAGTGATGGAGCAGAACACAACAACAAAATTACTGCACTCTGAAAGCCATCATTTGTCATTACTTGTGCTGCTTTATAACGGTGATTGCTGCACAGTAGATGACCAGTACAAACCACACACCCGGCTGGGCCTGTAGGTCAACAGCGCCGATGGCGGTCGTTGTTAACGCGGGCCTCGACCGATCCGATATGGAAGACATAGGTTTGATTCGCATCTTTGATTTGGCAAAAGTTTTACGCTGGATGCCCTTCCTGACGCAACCCTCTGTATTTATCCGAGCTTGGGACCGGCACAATAAGACACTGGCTTGTGTCCTCTTGCGGCTACATTTGTTAATTTGCATATAATAGCAAAGTTAATTTGCATATAATAGCAAAGCCAATACACATTAAGACACAAAAGACATTTGCATGTTTTCCTCTAAAGTGGTAGGAATGTTAAATACCAGAAAAGAACCCAAAGAAACTTTATAGTGGATTCAAATAAAAGGGCAGATCCAAGATTTTATTTCACAATCTCGAACATTGCAAGATAAATATAATGCAGTTTTGGGCTTTGGTGTAGGGATGTGCTTTAATGAGTTCCCCCTATTTCAATTCTTTATTTCATAGAACTATATTTCATAGAACAGCTACATTTTTAGTGTCCTTGTCCTGCGATAGACAATATCAACAAATGTTTTATATGATATATTTTATATTATATAATCCAAACCAGGATAAGTGAGTTACCCTAGACAGCCACGGATCAATTCCAACAAGGGCAAGGTCTCCATAAGAAAAGGACATTGTATTGTAAAGCAAAAGGACAAGTGGGCCCTCGTTACCCCCGTCACTGCTTCACTCTGTATTGATCCATTTCCATTTTACCTTCACCGGTAAGGATGATCTTACCACAATGACAAAGCACCAATGAGTGCTGGAATGGATTAGATTCACGGGAGTCGTAAAAAGAGTGTTGTGACCTGCGATGAGCAATCAGACAAGACAGCTGGAGGTGTGGCCCAATGACGACAGGATGTCAGAAAATAGGTCACATGTGTGGGAACACTGAGCTTTGTGTCTATTACAAAAACAAAAGTATTCATGTTGGCCACAGTACACTGGGACCATGACTCCCTCACTGCTGATGGTATATTATTGGGGGTAGGGAGCATTGGTGTCCTTATTTAATTAGATTTGGTCTTGCTTGCACCCAACCTGGGGGGGGGGAGGTGAATTCGCTGTGCAAACAAAGTGGACATTCATCAGTGTTGCCAATCACACCGGACGTGATTAAGTTACACGCCGTGTGGCCAGAGTGCTGGGGCTAGTGTTACACCGTTCACCAAGGCAAACATAAGCATGTTGAACTCACAGGCTCAAAGGTCACAAGGCTTTGGGCTGTTTTTACATGAATACCCAAAGATCCCACATTAGCATGTAAGTAAAAGCAAATTGTCGTTAAGTGTCGTGACATCAGACATGTAAAATCTTGAAAGTAGTAGAGCGCTATTTTGCAATATGTCAGACAATGACATGTGTCGTCATGCTAAATCACGAGGCGACTACTGATGACACATCAGATGGATTGATTTATATCGAAAAGAAACTCCTCACTTTCTGCTTGTTCTCTTATAGAGAGAGTCTTTTTTGAACTTGATGAGCTAAACGTGTTCTAGTCTGGCAGGGTAGCATTGGTTTAGTTTAATTGTTTTCAGCATGAAGACTTTGGATCCCATCCACTGCATCATTGAATGGAGGGGCTTGGCAGTGTTTGACACTTGGTGTGCAAAACCATGAAAATAGATAGCTTGACTCAGTTCCTGACTGGCATGTAACAGCTTAATCAGTTAGAGTACTCACATTTACAGACATGCGGACGATTTGTAAGATTGAAGGGGAATTTATATCCAGTGATTTGATGGGGTTCTTATAATGCCAGCTACTTCTGCTGTTTGCCTTAAGGAGCTGTAAGGAGCCAAACCCAAACCAGATATTCTTCTCTTCCAGTTGTATCAAGAGTAAACAGGAAGTGTGTGGCATGTCAAAGGGGGGAGGGGAGGCACAAGCAAGCAAGCAAGAAAGAAAGGTCATATATATAGGCTAAAGATATATATATATATAGGTATATGTATATATATATATATATATATATATATATATATATATATATATATATGTATATATACTGTATATATCATATATCTTCAGTCTAACAAACCTGGGATTGTATTTTGCACAACTTGTCAGCTGGCGCTCGACGAACAGCACCAGCCATCTAAAAACAAGCAAACAAATAAATAAATACAAAAAAAAAAAAAAAAACAGGCTTCCTGCCTCTCATCACTTCACACAAACACACCATGTAAATTTAATGACCACAGCATGTCACCACTTTTATCTTTTACGATGATGTTTTGTCTCTATTTGATAGGCTTGATGAAAGATTTAGGTGACTACTGAATCCTGCGTGTCTAGTCAGCTGGACTGACTTCTGCTGCTGTTGTGGTGATGAGACCTGCAGTGGAGGGATGGAGGGAGGCTGAGCGCAGACTGACAAGCAGACAGACAACCGTGGTTGCTAATATAGCAGAGAGGGAGGTGCTGATGGCCTGTTGCCAAGGTGACATGGACCAGCCGGGTTCTGTCTCATTTGCAGATGCAAACGAGACCTCGAAGCTCCTACCAGGGCTTTCTAAGCCTCCGCTGGAGACACAGACTGTGCCCCCCCCCCCATCCTCCCCAGAGAACAGCTCCTGCATACACCTGAACTGAGGAGAGAGGGGATGCGCAACTATTTATTTGCGTTTCACGTTTGCTTGTGATGAGCCTCCTTTGTGCCCTGTCTGTCTCCTCCTTTGGGGAAAGAGGGATTGCATATAGTTTCTAAGTGTACGACAACCCCCACACTTACATCTTTCCTCCTTTCCTATTCCATCGATTCCGAGTGTTGAATTGGCCTTTTCAGGAGGTGTGTGGTGTGTGTGTGTGTGTGTGTATATTGTGGGGGGGGGGGTATGAGGGGTGGTTGGGGGTGGTGAGAACAGCATGCGTTGTTGAATAACAGCCCTCAGCCGACGCAGCACTCCACCCCATTGACAACAAAAAGGCAGACTCCTTTGTTTGGCTGGAGGTAAACAGCTGGGAACAGATGATGCTGGCCGGGCTGATTTACGTGGCCCCGGCTACTGGGTGACAAGGTTTTGTTGTGATAAGGACAAACAGAGAGAGAGAGAGGGAGGCAGAGAAAGAGAGGAGGGACAGAGAGAGGATGGAAAGTCAAGTAGGATGAAAACAAAAGGAAAAACAAATTAGGAGAGCCGTTTGGCCATGTGTTCATTTTTGTCCCAAAAAAAAAAACAACACCTGGGGAAAAAAAATAGTCTTACAAAAGATCTGCCAGTGTCATGTCACAAATATTTAAAACATTTAAACCACTGCAGATTATAAGAAAAACATACTCAAGGCAGGGCAGAGAAGAACAAGAAGAAGGGTCCTGTTTGTGTGTTTTCTCCTTACAGCCCACAAATACAGTTGTCTCGAAATATAACAACCAACTACTGTTAGACTGAATTTTTGCATGCTGTGTGACAATTTAGAGGAACAGAATACAATACAACAGTAATGAAACTGCCATTAATAAGTGCGGCTGATGCACACTTATGAGAAATGCCACATATGCCACGCAGTCCAAATCCTGAATGGCTAAATGGTCATGAATAATTAGGGCATTCTCTCACTGAGCAGATGTCTCTTTCTGCCGAACGCTGCTTCTCACAAGAATAAATGGCTGTGCAAGATAAGCCTGGTGGAGAAATAAAGTGGGGGTCTCCGTGGACAGAAGCGACGAAAAGAAGAAGATTGATGCATTGGCCTGTAATACAATTTACAATGTGTGCACAATCGTACACATACATGTGAGTTTATAATGCTAAATCTCTCAATATGCACACTATTGCTGATCGAGCCTCCTGAATCCCCATTAAAACTCATGAGCACTAATAATATTTATGAGAAGTCCAACTTAAATCCTCAGAAGTCCAGAGAAACTATGGCTGCAAGGATTCACAAAAAAAATGCAATTATATTATCACCATCTCACCTACCCTAAACAGGACAGACAGATTGCACATTTTTCTGCAATAATACAACCTGTTATTCATTGGCTTCCTTTGTTTCCCCCATTGTTAAGTCGTTGCATCACACTGCTAAAAATGAATGGTCCAGGGAATGATTTTCTGAGGGGATAAACTCTTCAGTAACATATAAACGAGGAGCAGTTTGACAGTGAGACTGCGATAAACAAAATGATCTATAATCTGTTAATGTCCATGGGATAAATCTGAAAATTAAAGACAGAGTACATCCCAGGAGCAGCTTGCCTGCACCTCAACAACAAACAACACATCAGCACAACAAATTTCTGGTTTAAAAGGGCACTGACCTGCTGAACAACTCTGTCTGGGTGCAACTTCCTGGAGTCTTGTCATGACTGTGATTACAGGGAATCACCCACCAACTAGCTCCAGCATGTATTTCCCCTTAAAACCCTTACTTGATTCTGTATGGATTGAACCAATGAGGCAATTAGTGAGAGCTATTGATGAAAGGCATGTTCTTTAAACTCAGGAAAGAGCCTGCAGCTTTATTTCTGCTAACCCTAATCTAAAGGTAGCAACAGTGTCAAACTGATGTCTACACACCTACCTTACATATCAGCACAATCAGACAATAACCTACAAGGGCTAAACTATTCACTGTGTACATATTTTAAAAAAATAAGTACATTTCACAACGCATCTGTAAATGCCCTTATAATTATACACCATTTACATCTGCCAGTTGGCAATGCTAAGTCAACAGTTTCAACGGCAACAACAATGGCATTGTCAGAGGCTGTGATAATGTACCTAATAAATAAAAAGCAGTAACAGTATGCTCATTGCTCAATGAGGCCATTAAATGCACTGAGAGATATATCTTCTTTGTCATGTCCAAATTCATTTATGTCTTGCTTGAATTATGGCTACGCTGCAGTCATTACTTCCACTAGCAGCACTTCGTTTCATCCCCATCCATGGGCTTCCAGTGAACATTTCCAAATACAGACAAAATGAATGTCGAGTATTGACAAATAGCTCTGTCCTTATCTGTATCCATCATTAACATTGAGAACCAGTTAGCCATCAGACTAACTACTTCATTGGCTCCCCATTAATTATAGAATATGATTCAAACTCCTTATGATTACATATAAAGCTCTCCAACTGTAAGGCTTCATCTTACATTGAAGATCTTATTGAAGTGTATGTAGGATGCTGGATTTCTGGTGACCCGTCGGGTTTTTAAGAGTAGAACAGGAGACAGAAGCTTTAGCTATCTGGCCCCTCTACTCTGGAACAATCTCCCAACCTTGGTCCGAGGGGCAGACTCCCTTAGCTTATTTAAGAGTAGACTAAAAACCCTCCTTTTTGATAGAGCCTACAACAATTAGAAATAACACTCACCCCACTAGATAGGCTGCTATAGGCTTAGACTGCTGAGGGTATTTTTTCTCCGTCTCTCCCGTTAAAGGGATATACTCTGAAGCTTCTGTCACTTCTCCTTCGCTTTCTTTATCTTTCTGTGCTCTTAGAATTTATTACTACTACTGTCAAATCACACTCTCTGTCTGCATGACACTGTGCTGTCTTTGTGCCTCTGTTCCAAAGGTGGAGAACGCGGATGGAAGACAGGATACCCAAAGGCCTGGAAATCCTACCCCCAATTCAGCGACAGCACTGTGGACATTAAACTCAAACTGGCCTATCTGCCACTCTCTCACTCTCTCTCTCTCTCCGTCTCTTTTACCTGACCTATCTCTTTCCCCAACCAACAGGTCAAAGCGGATGACCACCCTCCAGAGCCTGGGTCCTGCCCAGAGTTTCTTCCTAAATGAGGGAGTTTTTTGGCATTGTTGGCTTTCTATCTGTAAAGCGCTTTGAAATGTCTTCAGATATGATTAAGCGCTATATAAATAGAAGTTGATTGATTGACTACCACTAACACAAGCAGCCATGCCTGACCTGACCTACAACTGGGAGATTCAGAAAGCGGCTAGTGGCAATTGGCTTGCTAACTAGAGATCGTACTGTGAGTGAGAGAGTGCTGCCACGTAACAGGGAATGAAATGATTCTTTATTTTGTTGTGAATAAAGCGCTCACACCATATGCTATTTAAAAACACACATTGAAGCGACATCACATAACCCTTTGTTTGGGCAGTTTAAATAAGAAGACAGCATACTGTGTTCATTGTGGCCCGGTTACATAATCTTGGAGTATAAAGGGCTTAATTGTCTCCTGGCTGAAACTTCACTGTATTTAGCATAAGGTCATGAGAGTGGTATCCGATCAGAACTCTCTTCAATAAAGAAACAGGCTTGTTTCCCCCAAAAGACAAAGATTTGATGCCTTTTGATGCTCAACATCTGCTCTATCTGTATTTCACCTGGGATAGACGGTCAGATCAACGCATCAAGAATGAGAGGGACTCTCACTCGCCTGCAGTGCATAACATATAAATGCTGGTCTGTCAGGTACTTCCTCTAGTTAGACTGAACACCATTTTCAAATCTGTGCTCAATGACCAGATGAATTCTAGCAGTTATGGATCAGTGGTTTTTATCTTGTATAAATGCTTTAACAGCTATCTAAAGGTCACGTCGTACCAGGCAGAGAGAAGTCCATTCAGTGGCGTGACACACTTATTTGATGCTGTGGACAGTTGTTATTGTCAGCATCTTACGTGAATATGACGGTTGGTCACATGGAGGTGTCTCGCCAGCGATTCGTTCATTCGCTTTCACACACAGTTATAAAGTCAACCTCACACTGGCAAAAGGTCAGCTAACAAAAACAATAGAAGTGTCATAGATTTGTCTCTTTGGAATCAAACTGTGGGATTTGAAGCAGGGGGCAAACTTTAATTACATGGATTGAACTACAGAGATTCAACTCAATCGGCAGCTAGCAAACAATTTAGCTCACTGATTTCCCTAGCTTCTTATACATGCTGTATAGACTTTGAAAAGCCTTGATGCCTGAAGGTATGCCTGTATTGTGACAAGGAACAAAGAAGCCAGAAGGAGACACTGACAGCAACAAAGAAAGCAAGGCTACAGAGACTGTTTTTCTCCTATATGAAACTCAGTTGAACAAAAGGAGTCTGCCCTAAATTGAATCTCCTCTCCTCCCTCATTCATCTCCAACCGTAGAAGCTGAATAATGTGCCTGTTCTGTAGATGACAGGTGCTGCTTATGTTGAAGACGCTCATGTTTGTCATAAAGATCTCGTGACTTGATAAACGTGGTTTGCAGTAATAGGATTCGTTTTGTTTCTGTCAAACACGGCCTTCCTGTCATCGTCGACCGAGAATAGACATCGTCAGTTTATCGGTGACATAAGTCTTGATATCTGAACAACAGAATGACTTACATGCAGCCTGTCTCTTTAGACAACTATGACTGATTTTTAGTTGTCTTATGAATCTGTTCCCCTATGACTCATGCGTCACAAGCTACCCGGTCATGGTCTCACTATTACTGATGATACCTCGTCCCATTTCAGTGATAATATCATGATGTCCCTTTCCTGACACAATATAGCATAGATATATTTGTCTACTGTGGTTCGTCGTTGTTGATTCTGACCCCTTATCATTTATGTGTAAATGATTTGTGCATTGGAACATGTTGATGAAACATTAAAGCGAGCAGCGTCTCAGTAGCAGTGGTTTTTCCACAGCCCAAAACTGCAAAACATTTCAGAAGCGTTTGTTGAAATTGCTCTAACACATCCACAGTGTGTCAGGTCTGTGTAGGTGTTTCAGTTCCTCGTGGCAAAATTGCACATAACAACAGGATGATCACAGTTTTTTTCACAAGGAAGTAGTTACTGAAGCTGACTCGGGAATTGCTTCTACTTGCAGAAATGGCAAGTCGACCTTGAATAACCATTTTTGGATAACTAAGCACCAAGTAAATTCAATTTACAATTTAAAGCATGTGCATGCCAAAGAGTACGCTCATTTAAATTTGCTTCCAGTGATGTCTTCATAACCAGTTGACATTTTTATTTTTATTGTCATTAAAATAAAATGTAGAATGAGCAACAATTAAATTCAACAAGTCATTAGAACATCAACAAACATATTCAAAACATTTCCTACCTTTTATTAGAGTAAGCATGATAAAAAGTAAATTCTCTCAACATAATCATGTGATTTTTGTGTCTAACCCTAATCAAAACTCAGAAATATTAGTGGCGCATCATTCGCATCATAAACCAAGGCCCTCATCAACGACGAAGAGGAAGCATCGTCAAATTAAAGAGGCACCCAGGGAGTCGGGGAGCTCCTTACTGTCTTACTGCTATACGACAGGGATGATAAATGCCATGTTGTTTTGTTGTTTACAAGATGCATGCGGAAAATGTCAAACTATATGTCAACAGTGTTATATCTCTTTAGCAGGTGGAATGCCAAATGCTATACAATCTCACATCACACAGTATGGCCCTAAAGAAACAAAGCCATACATGTAGAGAATGGACTTTGTTGTAGTTCTATTGTGTGACCTTCAGGCCATTCACAACAGGTATATACATTTCTAAAAAAAAACCAATGCACACAACACTTCAATAATGTTTGAATGGCACAGATGCTATAACATTAGGGGATGTCCTTCTTACGGATCTTTTGAAGCACCAGCTGAAAGTCATTGCATAATGAATGAGTTCAGATTCAGATTAAACCAGACACCCACTGAAGTTGGAAGAAAGATCTTTTCAAACCGTCATTTTACACACTATACATTCTCCCGTAGTTCAAAAGAATTAATCCACATATTAACAGCATGAAAACTTGATATTGGCGTACAATCGTCTTATTATATGACAGTAAATAACTGTAGCGTATGGCATGACTTTTTCACATGATCCCATGATTGTGTATGACAGACAAATAACACTGGGCTCTTATGAATGAAGAGTTGAGATACATTTTGAGACATCATCCTCTGGGTCAGTATGTTTTTGGTCCAGAAATATTTTTTAAATGACAATAGCATAAATGATGAAGACATCTAAAATAAAAACAAAAGTCTTAAGAGAAAGTGTTGCAACAGTCATGTTCAACAGTCATTCATGTGTGCAAAGATTTTAAATATAGATATTTATTAGCCTTTTCCAAAGCGTAAAAGCCAGTAGTTCGTTTGATACTAGATGGTGTCATTATTTCTATATAGAATCAAGTCAACCAACCATTTTTGTACACAAAAATATAATAGATCCTGTTACATTTCAACATCAGACTTTGGAACTCTATTTGTGGCTCATGTCGACACACTGCCTGTTGTAATCTTTGCAGTTGCAACATCAGTTGCCCAGCCATCGTCATGGCATTGATACGTACATTTAATTAAAAGCAGTGGTTAAGCAAGTTGATCTGGTGACTAGAATTGAAAAACTATTCAATCTGAATTTGAGCAATGACTTACAATGTGAGGAATAAAATGCAATGCAGTGCACTGTACGGTACTGACAAGGGTGGAATGCTCTAATAAATGATGTCACTAGCAACAAAGGTGAAGGATACGATTATTTAATCATAAGCCATTATGTGGTGTTAACATTTGTGCTGTGCCATGACTAACAATGCACACATGATTTCTTTGTTTAACATGTCCAGGAAATGTTATTGCGTCTTCAATACAAAATCCTCAACATACAACTTATACTATAGAAAAACTAAATGCTGTCTATTACGCAACACCTTCAGAAGCTCTATTTCAACAGATTAAAAAGAAAAGTGTAATGAACTAACTGCTTCTATGAGAGAAGTGCTGAGGATTGTTCTTTTTTTTACCCCTGTGTTTACTTGTACTTATAACAGTCCTATGATGTTTTTTCACCATGCAAGAAGGGTGGAGGTCAAGACAGAGGTAGCAGATAAGGAGGACACAGGAGAGGAGAGAGAATGGAGGAGGGAGAGGAGGCCATACACCCTGACTGAAGAACGGAGTGTCTTATCTTGTCCTTTGTCCTCCCTGTCGTTATCTCTTGCACATGGATGTGCACAACTGTTTGCTGCCTGCTGAAACTGAAATCAGTCGCGTTTCAGACTGTAGTAATTGTTGGATCAGTGGCATTCACACAGCTCCAGTCTGTTGAGAAAATGACTTACATAAAAAGGTAAATAGCATACTGTCAATAAGTGTCTGAACATACAGTTGCTCTTTATTGAAAAATACAAATGAAAGATATGCCAGCAGCTCTGAATTCAATACAACCACTACCCCGAAAGTGCAAAGCCCACCACAGCCTACAGATAGTAGTTTATTTTGTTTTAAAAGACACATATAATTGCCCAGAGCAGTCTGGCTTTTTTTTTTTTACAGCAGCCACTGGGCATTTTACAAAAGAATTCACATAAATTTAAAAAAACCTCATAAAATTAAAATACATCATTTCAATATCACAATGGCAATTACAGCGCACCAGTTAAGTGGAGATAACCATGTTTTCCCACTAGCTAGCTCAGTTTTTCAGAAGCAAGGCCCTAAATTAGACTGCTTTTAGAAACAAAATCCAATGTTGGAGACAACCCTGTTATGAGGCTACACAATATCGGATGCATTAACTTTTGAGTCATAATGCAAGCAGTCTATTTTTGTCTCCACCAACAAGGTTATGTTTTCAACAGCTTTTTGGCTGGTTTTTCTGACTGTCAGCAGAATTGCACTGAGTACTTGAAAGATCGTCATGAAACTTGGTGAGTGGATCAGACATATGGTAAAGAAGAGGCCATTAAGTTGTGAAGTGGATCTGCATACACAGTCAGATCCTAGACTACTTTAAACTTTAAAGCATTGTGGATCAGGGACAGTTTCATGATTTTGAAAACTTTTTTTTCATTAGCATTGCATAAAGCCTAAAGTACTCTACCTACTCACTGCCCATCTAGTTTCAGCTGTTATTATTTATTTAGAGATTAGTTTTCAAAATGTTTGGAAAATGAGTGGAAATTTTTCCACTCTTTTTAAACTTTTTATACATGTAGGTATGCAGGCCCTAGCGCACGCACACAAACACACACACACACACACACACATACACGCACACACACACACACACACACACACACATACACACACATACGTACACACACAATGGGCCCGCAGGCATGCAAAACTGGTATTTATCAGCCAAAATTGATGTAAATATAATGTTAAAGGTGTAGGATTAAGCATAGAAAACACCACAAGAACCACAAGGTGGGTCATGAGAAATCAACTACATATCCATACAAGGTGGCACTCCTAGATTACAAATTAATTATAACCTGACAGATATAATGCTGGCATGTGCAGTTCATGTTATAGCAAAACACACGGCTGAAACGACTACATGTACTGACTGCAACTCCAATTAAAACCCTGTTCACAAAGTGTTCTCTGAAGAGTTCTGAGGTTTGATGGCTGTTCTGTGCCTTGGTGTGGTCACTCAGCTATGCTTTCAATGAACTGCATGTGTTCCAGTCACTCCCTGAATGAACTCAACACTCTTCCACTACGACCACTCTCTCTCACTGACACTCTCTCTACACAGACAGACAGACAGACAGACAGACAGACAGACAGACAGACAGACAGACAGACAGACAGACAGACAGACAGACAGACAGACAGACAGACAGACAGACACACACACACAGACAGATAAAACTAGCACCAGTTTAGTTTTCCTCTATAAGATCCATTCCATAATATTCTCTACTTTCAAATACAAAAGAAGAGTTCATTAATGGTGACACTATGTTATTTTCACTGTGAATTGCTTGTATATTGCTTGGGGTGTTCATTAAATCTATCCGTCTATCCATTTTCCTTTGCAGGGTCACAGGGTATATATTCCTGCAGACATTCAGTCAGAGGCAAGGCTCATCTTTAAAAGGTCACCAAATCATCACAGGGTTGATACCGATGAGCCCCGTATTCAGGAACTGTTGTACCTTTACTCTTCCTTTGTTCATAATGGTTGTATGTGCTACTTCAACTCTCTGACAGCACCAGAGGGAGTAACAGAGGTGAACCACACCTTTATATGAATGCTAGGCTGAACTGAGGATTGAGTACAAGAATAAGACGTAAAATATCCAGTTCAAAATCCATCAAGTTGGGGAGAGACCCCGACGTCCAAGAGCCCCTTACCTTTTGAGCAAAGGGTAAGAACAACCACCATGTCAAAAGTGAATGAATGGTGAATGATTGTTTCTGCCATGTTACCAAACATTGTCTACAAAGCACTGCTTGATGCATGTGAGACGTCGCTCTAGGTGACAGTGTTGCTGTCCGTCACGCCTCTTGTGTTTGAGGAATGCTGGCTTGCTATTAAAATCACAACAACAGAGCAGCATTGTTTCAACATGGTTTTGTTCAGTGTGAACAAACAAAGAATGGCATGTAGTGCAATGTCTTCGTAAGAACAGGGCTATGGTGAAAAACAACACCCAACTGTGGATCACAAATTCACTCATTGAATGTCTTTCAACTATGGGATGAGAATTGAGCACCTGGAAGGAACACATGAGAAGA